>NW_006239183.1:361004-370242 GCF_000226075.1 Solanum tuberosum | reverse complement strand
ATCTTCCCCTGTCCAGTTTTCTTTTGTCTTTCTCTCTTTCTCGCTTTATACACACACAGATTATACAATTGATTCTTTTGTATATGTATACTGAAACAAATTATACAAGTGATCTTCTGTATATGTATACCAAAATATACTTATTAATAGCCATAGCAAACATAAAGTTTGTTATGGAGCGTAATTATACAAACTATAGCTATAGCATACAAATATGATTTGTATATTTGCTAAACCTAAAATTTACTCTTAAAAAATTATCGAAAGAATCAAAATACTTCTAGTCCTCAAAACGCCCTAACGGGTCTTTACATATACTTTATTTTACTTTAATATTTGCTCTTTGATTGTTTATTATTTTAGTTATTAATCATATCATAATTTATTTGGTTAAAGAGGAGTAGAAGTAGTCCATAAAAAAAATAAGCTAAAGAAAATAGGTCACAAAAAGTTTAACTGCCAACTTTAGACCCCAAAAAAGTAAAAAAAAAAATACTTTCATAGAGGAGTAGATTTCCTTAAAATTTTGCTTATATTATTTTTATCAAAATGACCTACTGATTTTTATATTATAAGATTAATATAAACTAGAATAAAGATGATTTAATATTTTTTTTAAAAATTGATCAATCAAAAGAATGTAAAGAAAAAATGTAACGACCTGTTCCCGTCGTTATGGAAAAGTCAACGGGAAAAGAATTTGGGCCAGAAAACTTTTGAGTAGTCATTTGGAAATTTCTAGGGTAGTTTAGATTTGGACAAAATTTGAGTCAGGTATGGTCTAGGGAAATCTGGTAATGAATGAGGGATCTATATATAAGTTTGATCACATGAGTGGATAACTAAGATGTTAGGGAGCCCGTACGACTTTACGAAATTGAATTTGGGTGAGTAGAACTCCCGAAACTGAACTTGGCATGAAAGGGTAGTTTTAGAACGTCCAGCTTTGAAGGTGTGTTGTGAAATGGGAGCTTGGAACTCAAATTCCGAGTTTCTATCTCCGTGCAAGACGTCGGGGCAGAATTAATCCCGCTAGGGCGGGGCCGCTGTGGCTGGTTGGGGTCCGCCGTAGCATGCCAGTCGCGACTTAAGTCGGGGAAAAACTCCAATTTCGTTATTTTTCTGCAAACTTCGTTCTTAAGAGTAAGGAGACGACCTAGGGAGATTTCACAGTTTTCCACGACTTTTGGTGGTAAAGGTAAGGATTTTACTCCCCTAATCCATTTTTCGATCCGTAGAATTTACATTCTTGGGTAATTATCATTGGGGGAGTGTTTTGGCCTGAAGTTAATGGTGGAAAATAGCCCTAGTTGTACATTAGGATCATGGATTGGTCTTGGGTTATTGAGTTTGTTGTAATCCGGGTAAATTAGACCTTAATTATTGATCATTGCGTTAAATTAATCGTTTGTTGACCAAAAGCTAGTGGAAAGAATCCAGAAAGGGAAGACTCAAGTGTCTTATAGGAGGATTCAAGCTTGGTTTCGAGGTAGGTTATGGTTTGATTTTCTGTGTGTGTGATATATGCAGGTAATTGCTTCGTTGTATGCATGCATGTATGATAATAAATAATGTAAATCAAATCTAATACAATGAGTATATATATATGATTGATTACACGCCATGAACCCATTACTTGATTGTATGACTATGAGTATTGTTCATTATGGGTATGATTGTGGTTGTGGTTGTGCTGACTGAATCGGGTGTCACGTTCTGACACATTTATTGGATCAGATGTCACGTTTCGACATATAAACTGGACCGGGTGTCACGTTTCGACACATATATTGGATCGGGTGTCACGTTCGGACAAATACTTTGGATCGGGTGTCACATTCTGACACACTAAAAGTTTGAGTATGGTTTCCATGAGAAAACTACTTGTGGTTGTTTTGTTATGTCTACTTGTCATTGATAATTGAAGACTGTATATTGCTCTGAAATGATAACTGAACTGTATTTTGTATACGTGCGCTTACTTTGTTGTGATTGTTCGTTGTATATTGTGCTTATTGGGTTAGCCGCGTGATCCTACTAGTACAATGTGGTTGTGTACTGATATTGCACTTGGTCTTTCTTTGTTCAGTACAGGGCATCTTCTGGTGGCTACTGACAGACCTCATTTAAGAGATAATTGATCGAGACTGGATTCAAGGGTGAGCCAGTTCTTCCAGGCTGCCACGAGTCATCTTTGTTTAGTCCATTCTTTCCGGACTCAAACTATCTATTAGGTTATTACGTTTTAGTTTTCGGGGTTGCAACCCTTTTCCTTAGACTTGTTGATCGTTAGAGTTTTGGTACATTGACTTTCAGTATCTAGGAGTTGTTTTCCGCAAATATTTTTGTCACGACCCAGACAATCGTGATTGGCACCCATACTAACCCTCCGGTGCGAGAACCATTAATATTAACTAGCTAACCAACTAAATCAAAATACTAAGGCATTTAAGTTACATAAGCAAGTTAAATAGCTAAAAACTGAAGTTCTCATAAACTTCCAAATGATCTAACAATTAAACAATGCGGAAAAATACGCCTAGAACCTGAAAGTCAATGTGCCAAAACATCTAACAAGATCCATAAGTCTAACAAGAAGGGTTACGACTCCAACTAATGATCTAATAACTAACTAGAAAAGTTTAAGTCCGAAATGTGGACATAGAAGAAAAGGAGAACTCATGGCAGCCTGGAAGAACTGGCTCATCCTTCAATTCGATTGGCGATCACTGATATTCTAAGCGAGGTCTGTCAATAGCCGCCTAAAGATGCCATGTACTTAACAATGAAAGAGCAAGTGCAAAATCAGTACACAACCACAGTGTACTGGTAGGATCACGCGACTATCCCACTAAGTGCAACATACATAAGTCAATACAACAGTACAATAACATGCATGAACCGAACATATACAATATCATCATCATTTATGAACAACGTACAATTTCACAATTCTTAATTATCATAGTTATGTTAAGTCATTGGTCCTCTCATGGAACCCAAACTCAAACTGTTAGCATACCGGAACGTGGTATCCAATCCAATATTTATGCTGGAACGTGACAACCGATCCCATATTTATGCCGGAACGAGGTAACCGATCCAAGTTAGTGTGTCAAAATGCAACACCCGATCCATTCAACAAGCCACAATCACAATCACAAAGTACATTCTCATAATCATACAATCAAGTCATGATTCATGACATTCATCATTCATATATCCTCATTTACAATTAATGTGATCAATAATGCAACATTCACATACATACATGTATCATAATGAAGCAAGAACAAACATACATCACACAATCATAGTGAGCTATTTTAATAATTCCAAGACCCTATTTCACAACGCACCTTCAACCAACGACACTCAGAAACTATCCGTTCACGCTAAGATCAATTTTGGGAGTTCTACTCACCCAAATTCAATTCCGTAAAGTCGTACGAGTTTCTTAACGACTTATCTATATACTCATGTGATAAAAATCATAATTAGATCACACAATTGCTACCAAATTTACCTAGAACTCACAGACTCTGATTTCGTCCAAATCTGGACTAGGTTGCGAAATTCCAAGTTATTGCGAAAATGTTCTCCGACCCAAAACATTTTCCCATTGGCTTTTCTATAACGATGGAACCCGGTCGTTACAATAAATACCAATTTACCCCTCACTTGTCCCCGAGTGACAAACTTAGAAAAAATAGGCTAAGGAAGGAAAAGAGTAGTACCTGAATTGACGAACAATTGGGGATAGTTGTCTCGCATATCCCTCTTGATCTCCCAAGTAGCTTCCTTGACTGGATGATGCTTTCATTGAACTTTCACGGACTTAATCTCCTTGTTCCTCAACTTACGCAGATCACGATCAAGAATTGCAATCGGTTCCTCCTCATATTGAAGGTCTTTGTCTAACACAATTGAGTCCCATTTAATGATGTAATCCCCGTCACCATGATATCTCTTCAACATGGATACATAGAATACTGTATGAAATCCAAATAGATTAGGAGGTAAAGTCAATCTATAAGCCACTGGCCCTACACATTCAAGAACCTCAAAAGGACCAATGTAACACGGACTTAGCTTGCCCTTCTTGCCAAATCTCATCACCCCTTTCATGGGTATGCCTTAAGAAGAACATTCTCACCAGTCTGAAATGTCATATCTCTTATCTTATGGTCTGCATACTTCTTCTGTCTACTTTGGGCAGTTAAGAGTTTAGCTTGAATACTCCTCACCTTATCTTGAGCATCATTCACTAAATAAACCCCCAAAGGTTTCACATCTCCAGCCTCGAACCATCCTATGGGTGATCTACATCCCCTCCCATAAAGTGCCTTAAATTGTGTCATATCAATGCTGGAGTGATAACTATTATTATAGGAGAACTCACACAAAGGTATAAATTTATCCCAATGCCCTCCAAAATCAATCACACTTACCCTCAACATGTCTTCTAACACTTGAATAGTCCTCTCTGATTGCCCGTCTGTCTGTGGATGGAAGGATGTACTAAAAGTGAGTTGTGTGTCCAATTCATCATGTAACTTCCTCCAAAACTTGGATGTGAATTGGGTACCACGGTCTGAGATGATAGAAAGGGGTCCCCTATGCAACCTCACTATCTCTTTCACATAAACTTTAGTCAATTGTTTAGCATTATAATCTATTCTTACCGGAATGAAATGGGCTGACTTAGTCAATCTAGCAACTACTACCCAAATAGAATCAAACTTTCCCAAAGTCTTGGGAAGAACAACCACAAAATCCATGGCTATCCTCTCCTACTTCCATTCCGGAATTAGCATTCTTTGAAGCAAACATGCAGGCCTTTGGTGTTCATACTTCACCTGTTGGCAATTTTGACACTTAGCCACAAACTCCGCTATATCCTTCTCCATGCCCGACCACCAATTAATTCGCTTCAAGTCTCGGTGCATCTTGGTAACACCAGGATGAATGGAATATCACGAACCATGGGATTCTATCAATAATTTCTGAATCAAGTCATCAACTCGAGGCACACAAATCCTTCCTTTAAAACTGAGCACACCTTCCTCATCAAGAGTGGTCTCTTGTGCCTTACTAATCGCAATCTTCTTCTTAAGTTCATTCAAATTTTCATCCTCAAATTGTTTGGCTTGGATCTTCTCAATGAATGTGGCCCTCACTTCAATGTTAGCTAACACCCCACCTCTTTCTGAGATGTCCAACTGCATGAACTTAGACTCCATAGTCTGAATTTCCTTAGCCAAAGGTCGCTTGGTTACACTCAAGCAAGCTCGACTACCCATATTCACCGCTCTTCAACTCAAAGTGTCTGCCATTACATTAGCCTTTCCGGATGGTATTGAATGGTGACATCATAATATTTAAGTAACTCCATCCACCTTCGATGTCTCAAATTCAGATCCTTTTGAGTGAATATATGCTGCAAACTATGATGATCAGTAAACACCTCACACTTAACCCCATAGAGATAATGTCGCCAGATCTTAAGAGCGAACATTACCGCTGCCAACTCCAAATCATGTGTTGGGTAATTCCTCTCAAGCACCTTAAATTGACGCGATGCATAAGCTATAACATTCTTATCCTACATCAACACAACACCCAAACTAGAATGTGAAGCATCACAATAAACAATAAATTTTTTACCTTCAATCGGTAATGCTAGAATAGGTGCGGTGGTCAAAAAAATTCTTAAAAGCTCTCCTCACATTTTTCAGTCCATTCAAATGGTATCTCCTTTTTGGTCAAATTTGTCAAGTGAGTGGCAATAGAAGCAAAGTTCTTCACAAATCGACGATAATAACTGGCAAGCCCCACAAAACTCCTAATTTCAGTCAAAGAACTTGGTCGAGCCCAATTCTAAACCGCTTCAATCTTTTGGGGATCTACCATTACCTCTTCCTTTGAAACTACATGTCCCAAAAATACAACAGAAGTCAACCAAAATTCACACTTAAAAAATTTCGCATACAACCTTTGTTTCCCAAGAACATCCAGAACGCTACGAAGATGCAGGTCGACATGCTCTTCCTCACTTTTCAAGTAGACCAAAATATCATCAATAAAGACTATAACAAATGAATCAAGAAATGGCTTGAACACCCATTCATCAAACTCATGAAAGTTGCAGGCGCATTAATCAAACCAAAAGATATAACTAGAAACTCATAGTGCCATATCGGGTTCTAAACGACGTGTTGGGAAAATTCTTAGGCCAAATTTTCAACTGATGGGACCTTAGATCAATCTTAGAGAAAACCGATGCACCTTTCAATTGGTCAAAAAGATGATCTATTAGAGGCAAATGGTGCTTGTTTCGAATAGTGACCCTATTCAATTGTCGGTAATCTATACACATTCTTATACTTCCATCATTTTTCTTAACAAACAAAACTGGAGCACCCCATGGGGAAGCACTAGGATGAATAAATCCCTTATCAAGAAGCTCTTGGATTTGAGTCTTAAGCTCTCTTAATTCTGTTGGAGCCATGCGATATGGAGGGATGGAAATGGGACGAGTACCAGATTCTAAATCAATGTAGAAATCTATATCTCTATTCGGAGGCATACCAGACAAATCATTAGGAAACACTTCTCTAAATTCTGACACCGCAAGAATAGACTTAATAGATGGAGACTCAACCTCAACATCCAGAATATGAGCCAAATAATCCAAACAACCCTGCTCTACCAGTTTGCTAACCCGAATGGAGGATATGATCTTAGCTTGCTTAGGCTTGTACACCCCTTCCCACTCTAACTTTTCCCTTCTCAAAATTTCTAGAGTTACAAACTTAGTATTACAATTAAGCACAACATAATAGGGGGAAAACCAAGTCATGCCTAAGATTATATCAAAATAAGTCATATCCAAAATCACCAAATCAGCCCAAGTCTGAAAACCCAGAAACAAAATAGGACAAGCACGATAGACATGGGTAATTATGACAGACTCTCCAACTGGGGTAGAAACATGGATGGGGGCATCAAGTATATAACAAACCATATCAAACTCTGATGTAAATCGCACGGATACATAAGAAAAAGTGGAACCTTGATCAAATAACACATTAGCCATCCGATCACAGACAAGAATAATACATGTGATCACTATGTCAGACTCCTCTGCCTCATTTCTACTCGAAAAGGCATAACACTTAGCCCTATCATCTTGAAGAGCCACTTCCCTGCCTGGTTGCACATTACCCCTGCATGCGTTACCATTTCCTATACCTCCACGGCATCGCTGATTACCTCATCGCCTACCTTGTGAACGCCCTCGACTATTACTACTACCACTGCTCTAGTCCGTGGGTGGGGACAATCTCTCCTTATATGCCCAGGTTCTCCAAAGTTGTAACATGTACGATCAAAAGATGGTCTGTTGCCCGCTGAAGGCGCGACTCCCTGGCTATCCTGAATCAAATTATGAGGTGGAGTTCCTGAGTAATTACCTATAAAGGCGGGCATGGCGGAGTGAATGGGCCTGGCTGCAAGTGTTGGCTTCCCTGACCCTTTAGAATAATAACCTTGAAAGTTACCCGAGTTCTTGGCCCTTTTTGTCAATGCCTTAGCCTGACCGTCTCGCCTTACCCCCTCCACTTCCTTAACAAAGTCAGTTACCTCATTAAAGTTCTTCCCTGCAGAGGTCATACGAACAGATAATACATGCAACTCAGAATTTAGTCCCCTAATAAATAAACACATCCTCTCCTCCTCAGTAGTCACCAATTGAATAACATATCTAGACAAGGCATGGAACTTGGCCTCATAAGCAGTCACAGACATACCACCTTTCTCCAAAACCATGAAATCATCCTTCTTGCGATCTCTCAAAGTCCTAGACACATATTTCTCTAAAAACAAAGCATGAAATTGGGTCCAAGAGAGTGGGGGTAAGGTTGAAGATGCACTCCACATGAGCTCTCCACCACTGCTTAGCCTCACCTTGAAGTTGAAAGGTCACAAACTCAACCCCATGCTGATGGAAAATTCCCAACTTATGAAGCCTCTCATAACAATCTAAAATAAACTCATAAGTATCCTCACTCTCAGAACCAAGAAATACGGGAGGCTTTAGCTTCAAAAACCTAGTCAACATTTCATGCTCATTACCAGTCATAACAGAACCCAACAAAGGACGAAAGAAAGCATTATTACCTCTAGTCCCATCCATCTTGGGCGCAGTGCTAGCAATAAGGGGATTAGTAGGAGCTTGAGTTGCTTGAACAGAGAGAAATACTCCAGAACCAACTAACCCTTTCAAGAATGACATGATCTTCTGAGCTAACACTAGGTCCAAATGAGGAATACCTGTAGTCTTAGCCTGCACCTCTTCTTCTTGTCCAACCTTTTCAACATTTTCAACCTCAACATTCTACTATATCTCTTCATGATGCATATGAGGGGACTCATTTTGGGGAGCATTTTCGACCGCTACCCCATCCCTAGTAGGCGCCACCCTTCCTCGGCCTCTACCCCTAGCTCTACCTCTACGCCTGCCTCGACCGCAACCTCTCACTACATATTTCTCAGCTGGAGCATTGACGGGAGCTATGGGCTGACGCCATTAAATCTAGTATTGTAATGACCCTTATGGTCATTTCTGTGTCTTGCCTTTTGTGTGTCGTTTAGAGCGTTCCTATAGCGACCCCAAGTCATTTATGACTTGCTGGGACTGATAGTTCGGTCACCTGGTCGTTCGTTTGGTCTTGTTGCGAGTTTTTGTGTTTTGGAGCTTATGAACCTTGAATAATCATTTTCGATCAAAAGTTCAAGGAGATGACATCAGAATCCAATTCTGACGATTCCATCAGCTCCGGAAGGGTCATTTTAGGCTAGTAGCATGGTCGACATGACTCCCGAGGTTTTCAGTGTGAGTCGGTGCGATTAGGCGTTTTAGCCTTTGAAATTTGGCTTAAGTTTGACTTTGGTCAACATTCTGAGTAAACGCGCTCGGATGAGAATTCCGTCAGCGTGGTTAGCTTCAGAATGTCGAGTTTGGTCTAGATTGACCCTTCTTTTATGTCCCGAGGTTTTCGATATCCTTCCGAGCACTTTTGTGGGTTTTGACTTAAAATGGCTTTTGGAAGTGGGACCCACTTTTTATCGAAATGACCTCTGATGGAAATTTCGACTGCGCCGTTCAGTCTGGAATATCAAATTTGGTATGGTTGCATATCTCGTTTGCGTGCACGGGGTTCCGAACGAGATCGGA
>NW_006239183.1:359929-360087 GCF_000226075.1 Solanum tuberosum | reverse complement strand
AAAATTGACCCGACTCCGTTTGTTGTGATTTTGGTGTCTAAACGACTGTAATAACGTTTTGGTTCTATTTTTGATAGCGGGGCAGCGTTTTGAGACCGTTCAGAAAGGGAAAGCTCCGAAGGAGTGATTTTGGAGCGCGTGTGATCGGCCTACAGGTA
>NW_006239183.1:347701-359149 GCF_000226075.1 Solanum tuberosum | reverse complement strand
CATCTGCCGGGCTTATGGGGGTCCGTGCAGGTGGTTTCTTTTATTGTGCACGAGCGTACCCGTCGGGTTTATGGGAGCCCGGCGGAGTTAGTTAGATTGCTTGTCTTTGTTGCCTGTACGCTCGTGTACATACCCCCATTTACTACTCTTTGCACTTGATGTGACCCTTTATTTGCATTTCAGTTCACTTTTGCTTATCTTGCTCAGTCGGCCTATGATGCCTACTGGGTACCTGTTGTTTTGGTACTCATGCTACGCTCTGCATCTATTTCGTGAAGCAGGTCCGGGCACTGGTAGCCAGCGTTGATCGAGCTTGGAGCAGTCTGATCCGGAGACGGGGGTGAGCACACGGCGTTTTGTACTATTTCAGTCTCCATCTGTATATATAGACTTGTCTTTTTCCTTTCGAGACAGTCCAGTCTCTGTTGTCCACTTTTGGGACTTGTACTCATTTTGTTAGTAGCTCTGTACTAGTGACTTCCAGGTTCTGGGAGGGATCTTTATTTGTATATATGTTTTTGGTTTGCTTCCGCCTGTTTATATTGTTATTTGCCTACTCTTGTTTAGTTTCTACCCTCAGACCCATTACTTGTTGTTCCGGGTTACGGGTTGGCTTACCTACTGGTGGGTTATAGTGGGTGCCATCATGACTTGAGAAATCGGGTCGTGACAAGTATTAACCATATGCAGACAGAAGAGTGAAGGAGGTTAAATACCAATTTGAATCTCCAGAAACCAATTGGAATCAAGTTATAGCACGAAATAAGACAAGAGAAAACAGAGAGATATCCTAAAGTCCTATAGCCTCTCAAAGAAAAGTACAGACGTCTTTGTACCATTTCGTAAGAATCTACTAGACTCGTCTTGGTACATCGAGATCAACAAATCTAGGCTCTGATATCAACTTTGTCATGACCCAGACCATCGTGATTGGCACTCACACTAATCCTCCAGTGGGAGGACCATTAATACTAACTAGCTAACTAACTAAATCAAAATACTAAGGCTTTTAAGTTACGGAAGCAAGTTAAATAGCTAAAAATTGAAGTTCACATAAACTTCCAAATGATCTAACAATTAAACAATGCAGAAAAATATGCCTAGAACCTGTAAGTCAATGTACCAAAACATCTAACAAGATCCATAAGTCTAACAAGAAGGGTTACGACCCCAACTAAAGATCTAATAACTAACTAGAAAAGTTCTGAAATGTGGACATAGACAAAAGGAGAACTCATGGCAGCCTGGAAGAACTGGCTCACCCTTGAATTTGATTGGCGATCACTGATCTTCTAAGCGAGGTATGTCAATAGCCGCCTGAAGATTCCATGTACTCAACAAAGAAATAGCAAGTGCAAAATCAGTACACAACCACAGTGTACTGGTAGGATCACGCGGCTATCCCACTAAGTGCAACATACATAAGTCAATACAACAATACAATAACATACATACACCGAACATATACAATATCATCATCATTTACAAACAACGTACAATTTCACAATTCTCAATTATCACAGTTATGTCAAGTCATTGGTCCTCTCATAGAACCCAAACCCAAATCGTTAGCATACCGAAACGTGGTATCCGATCCAATGTTTTTGCCAGAACGTGACAATCGATCCCATATTTATGCTAGAACGTGGCAACCGATCCAAGTTAGTATGTCGGAACGCAATACTCGATCCATTCAACAAGCCACAATCACAATCACAAAGTACATTCTCATAATCATACAATCAAGTCATGATTCATGGCATTCATCATTCATATATCATCATTTACAATTAATGTGATCAATATTGCAACATTCGCATACATACATGTAGCATAATGAAGCAAGAACAAACATACATCACACAATCATAGAATCACAACCATCACCTACCTCGAAACAAGCTTGATACCCTTAAGAAACTTGATCCTTCCCTTTCCGGATTTGTTCTGCTTGTTCTTGGTCTACAAACAATCAATATGATACGGGAATGAATAAACGATAACTAATTACTCGAATTACTAACAATCCAATCAACCCTAGATCAAACCAATGATCCCAATATCCCAATTAGGGTTGTTTCCACCATAATTTCCAGATCAAAACCCTCCCCATTGATAATTACCTATTAGATTACGTTCTACGGATCGATAAACAGATTCAGGGAGTTAAAACCTTCTTTTTAGCCTCAAGAATGGTGGAAAACGGTCAAGAAGACTCCTGGGTTCGTTCCTTAGCTCTCAAGTTCAAAAATTGCAGAATAAAACATTTTTAGAGTTTATTTTTTACTTTAAGTCGTGTCTGCCCCGCCATGACGGCACTCTCCCGCTACAGTGGCCCTGCCCTGGCGACAGAAATCACCGCCAAAGCATCTTGAACGAAACGGTGAGGTATTTTAATAATTCCAAGACCCCATTTCACAATGCACATTCAACCAACGACACTCAGAAACTACCCGTTCACGCTAAGATCAATTCCGGGAGTTCTACTCGCCTGAATTCAATTCTGTAAAGTCGTACGGGTTCCTTAACAACTTATTTATCTACTCATGTGATAAAAATCATAATTAGATCACCCAATTGCTACCATATTTCCCTAGACCTCACAGACTCCGATTTCGTCCAAATCTGGACTAGGTTGAGAAATTCCAAGTTACTACGAAAAAGTTTTTCCGACCCAAAAAATTTCCCCGTTGGCTTTTCTATAACGACGAAACCCGGTCGTTGCAATTTTGTAGTTGTTTTGTTTAACTTTTGGACTTTATGGGAACTCCATTTTTCTTAGACATTTAAACTTGCTTCCGTATTTTGAAATATTTAATTTATCGTAGAGTTGCTTAGTTGGGTTGTAGTAATGGTTCTCCCACCGAAGGGTTAGCGTGGGTGTCAATCACAACGTTCTGGATCGTGACAAAAAATAAGTAAGAAACAAAATATACTAGCAATTAAAAGAAACCACATGAAGTAAAGAATGGGAAATGAGAAGAAATGAAAGATAATTAATGAAAATATATTTTAAAAAGTTATAATAAATAATACTTTAAAATAATAATAATAATAATAATAATAAATTAAAAATCAAACTTTGATATTATACCATGTAACTGTTTAGTAATTTTTACTTGGGAAAATAACGCATATAAGCAAACATATATTAGTTAACTACTTAACATAGTTATAGTTTGCCTTAATTATAAATTGTGACCTATTTTTAGCTATAATTACGTGGCTCAACTTTTTAGTGTTGTATAATTCAGAATTTGTATAATATAAATTTGTATAACTTTTGTATAATTCGAAATTTGTATAATATAATTTGTATAACAGTTTACACTTCTGATGTTTGTAATTGTATAAATTCGTTATTTCGAGTTTATATAAAAATAACTGAATTATACAAATATACCCGCGAATTATACAAATCTTCAAATTATACAAACGAGACAACTTAAACTGTAGCTACACCCCCTAAATATGCAAACTATTGCTATGGAGCATAATTAAGTTTATTATACTGATTATTTGCGAAAATTCCTCATTTTACTTCTTCCCTTTAGAATTAAAAAGTGTAATTACCTCCTCTAAACTAAATACACCCAAGCCCTACCAATCAAATAGTTACGGACAAACAAACAGACCATATTATTGACTTATTGTAATTACACAATTATATTCAAATCTAGTTCTCATGTGTGGCGTTCTAAATATACCCTTATGATTATAGATATGATTTTTTGTGTCAATTAAAGCATGTAGATCTATTTGCTTCAAGTATCTTCATTTATTGATATAATACTAGTTAACCAAATCGCGCTTCCCGCGGTCATTATTTTCTATATTAATTGATATGAAAGAATTAAGAAATTACAATACTAATATATATATATATATATATATATATATATATATATGAAAAAAACAAACAGAAAATAACAATAAAAGAAAAAAATAATAGAATTAAATTAATTTCAAAAAAATAAGAAGAGAATTATATTTTTTCCTTGGAACAATAAAAAGACATATTTCTTTATGCGCCAATTTTATATATGTTGCTATCTCATTTTTGGGTGTTTTAATTATTTATGTTATTTCACTAATAATTTCCTTTATGTATAATACTATATACGTTTATACATTTATTTAACTATATAAATTTAGAGTTCATGTAATTTTTCTTACTTATAATTTAAAATTTTCACAATTATTACTTTAAAATATGAGCATATCAATTTGTTTAATTGATAAAATTAATGGCTTAGATTTTTTGTTATATATCTACACAAAATTTCATATGAAAGACATAAAAATTAATATTTCGTAAAAAGATTACATTAAAAATTAAAAATAATAAATACACAAGAGAGCTCAAAATATCAATTTTGTATAGAAACTGAATAAACTATGTAATCCAAAACACTACATAAAGATGAAAGAAGTTAAAAACGAATATCAATGATTTCATATATCAATATGTGGATGAGTTTTTGATTTTTCAGTAAAGAATATGAAAAATTTGGACAATAAATGATAATAATTGTCACTTTTATTCTTATAAACTAATCAAATAAATATGAAAATAGGAAAAAAATATCTTTTTTTGGCTAGTGCAATATTTTTTTAGTGTCAGCTTTAATCATGGTTCATCATGAAACGCAATAAATATAAATGGATGTTAGAATATATATTTTTTGGAGAGTTACGCCTTTCCATTTTTAAAATTTATTTAGTGAGAAATTATCTTATCCTTCAATTGACTAATTATGTAAATATTTTTTAGATTATTGAAAAATATATTAAAAAAGAGAAATCTCATAATTAGGAGAGTTAAAGGGATGATTTAACTTTTTTCAAGCTATTTGAAATGATATTTCAGTAGACTACTCTATTTTAATGCATTTTCATTCGTTAAAGAGAAAATGAAAGATTTGAGAGATAAATATTTTTGTCTTTAAATTTACAATAAATAATAGGAATAAGTGGAGTAGTAAAATTTGAGGTATTTAAATTCTTATAATAAATAACAGAAATTAATGAAGGGAATAGTAATTGACACATTTTTTTTAATAGTAATTATAAATAGAAATATAGTGAAAATTACAACAATAAAAAAAACTAAAAAAAATAAGGATCATTGGCCAAAGAGAGGTGTCAAATCATTTTTTTAATATTTTAGCTTTATATAATATATATATATAGATACATATAAATTTTTCATTCTTCTTGGAGAATGAAAGGTTGGAGTTAAATATGTAGGTCTTTAAATTTACAATGAAGAATAGAAATAAGTAGAATAATAAATTTTGATACATTTAAGTTTTTACAATATATAATAGAAATAAATGGAGAGAGTAATAATTGACACCTTTTAAATAATAATAATAAATTAAAATATACTGAAATTTATCAAAAAAGTTAGAAAAAAAAAAAGAAATAGGATATTTGTCTTTTTTTTTCTTTTTTTTTTGAAAACGAAAGTATTGCATATAAAGCTTATAGTTTCTTTAGTTTTTCATTAGAATTATACAAATACTCAAATTTGTTGTTAATTTTTTAAATTCATTGCTTGGATAACGTTTTTTTTGTAAGTTATCAATTTTCCGCTCTTTAAAATGTTTCTAATCTTAGTGTCGTATTTAGGAATGCACTTCGGCATATAAATAAACAGTAACATCAAGTACATAATGTTCGTTTTAGAATGTTGCAAAAAATTATCATAATAAAAATTTAGAAGAACTAACCATAATTTAATATAATGAATTATGTATGTACAACTATAGTCATATAAAAGAAAAGAAAACAAATCTTTACATTTTAAGTTCTTCAATAAAGTACATAAATGAAATATAGAGAATAGGAAAGAAAAACTAAAAAGATCAAATTACTATAATAATAGTTTTATTGTAAGACTCTACATTATCTTCTTCCAAAATTCACAATTTTCTCTACTCTTGTATCTTCCTCAATTTCTTCTTCACCCACAAGCACAAATAGTATATTATGAAATTTTTAGTTACTCCGTGATTTTATTTGGATTGAGTTTATTCAATTTAGTTTCAAAGATTAGTTAAATTGAGTAATCACATAAATTATTAAAGTAAAATATATAATTTAAAAAATTAAAAGAAGCATTTTTATCCATAGATTTTTTACGACTTTGTTAAAAGCAACCATATGATGTGATGATTAGCATGTCTTCCTCGCCCTAATGTATGATATGGTGATGGAGAAGTGAAAGAATAAGGGATAAGGGTCAGAAAAAGACCCCAACTTTGGTCGAATTTGCTGTTGCGATACTAAACTTTCATAAGGACCTATTACATCCATAGACTATTTAATACCGTATTTTTTACCTCCCTGGACTATTTAATAGTGTATTTTAAAGGTATATATGTGCTCACGTTGGACACATTACTATTTATAATTTTGCATTATTTTTTATGTCCACGTGGCAAATATATATGTTTAAAATATGGTATTAAATAGTCTAGGGAGGTAATAGGTCCTCAATGAAAGTTTAGTATCGCAACAGCAAATCCGACCAAAGTTAGGGTATTTTTCAGACCCTTATCCCAAAGAATAACTTTGAATGAAATTTTTCTTGCTACAAATTATGAATTTTTATAGAAAAAGAGGAGGAATACCATAAGGTGTCATAAACTAATAAATTTAATTTTGGGGGTTATGAAGATTAAAAAAAAAGAGTTATGAAATATTATTAAGATTATAAGTTGAAGAGGTGTGAGTTATTGGTAGTTATTTTTATTTTATTAAAGATATTAAATATATATTATAGTGATAGGTGAAAAGTTGAGTAATTGAATGTGAAGACTTTTGAGATATTAAAAATAAAATACTTAAATAATGAAGAAAAAATGGTAAAAAAAGAAGTGAAAAAGACAAATATAAATGGAGATCATAGAGAGGTGCCACATCACGTTCTCTATGTTTCTCCTTTATATATATATATATATTCATTATTTAAGTTTTTTATTTCTATTTCATCTTCTTCTTCTTTAGTATGAAAATATGAGAGATTAAAAAAAAAGTGTGAACAGAAAAAGGAAAAAATTAAAATAAATTTCTTGCGGTTGTATTATAACTAGACACAAGTACTCGTGCTAGCACGAACCCAATATTTTAGTATTTTTTTATTTTAATTTATGCGATATAGATAGATTCTAGAAAGTTGATTAAATTTTAATATGATTTATAGATATTTAAGTTGTTAATTACTTTTTGTTTGCACAAATTTAATGTGAAGAGATCCATTAAGATGTCCATTATTAAAGTATTTTTCATCATCGATCGTTGATTTTTTACTCAAAGTAGTTAGTAGTTACAAGATATAAACAAATATTACCGACATTCAAAAGAATAAAGCTATAACTAAAGAATATAAATTTAAAACTAAAAGTCATAGCTAAAACGGATTACATAACTTCAAAAAAAATTATACACTAATTAAACTAAATTAGAACAAAAGAAGTAATTTCTTTTTAAAAAGTTTCCTAAGCACGTTGAAGCAGGCACGTCGACGGAGACGTGCCTACTTTAGCGTCAAGTCTTGAATTTAAAACTAAAGGTCATAGCTAAAACGGATTCCATAATTTTGAAAATATTATACACTAATTAAATTAAAGTAGAACAAAAGGAATAATTTTTTAATGTTTTTTCCGAAACATGCTGAAGCAGGCACGTCTTTTAATGTTTTTTTCCGAAACATGCTGAAGCATAAACGTCAACGGAGACGTGCCTGCTTCAGCACGAACTCTCTCTTATATAATAAGAGATTTTTTTTAATATTTCCAAAAATGCATATATAATAAATTTAAAAATAAAATGAGTGAAAAAAAATAGATCATTAAAATAATAATGTTGAATTGTTAAAAAAAAAGTTCACATTTGAGAAGAGACAAATATACCTTTGAATTTTACTAGAAGAATCAAACCTATACCCCTACATATATTATTTTTTAATTAAAAATAAAATTAAAATTATATTATTTTCACTTTCATTAGACAAATGGGTATATATATGAATCACTGGAATAACGATAGAGATATGTGTGAACTATTTTTATAACGACGGGATATATCAACACTAAATCGTAAAGTTAAATCACAAAGTTGAGGGTATTCCAACCCCCCCCCCCCCCCCCCCCCCCCCCCCCCCCCCCCCCCCCCCCCCCCCCCCCCCCCCCCCCAATTTAAGCGATAAATCACATTTTCTTTCTCCCTCTTCTTTTTCGTTTAGTTCTTTTTCTGCGAATCTAAATAGAAACAAATGTATACCAAATTATCGGTATATAGAAGTATCAAATGCTTACAACATATTCCGTCTATACTATATTAAATTCATTATAAATGTATGCTAGAACTGAATGTGTGCTCCCTTTGTTTCAATTTTTAGATGTATTTTAAATGGACGTGAAGTTTAAGAAAGAAAAAAAAAAGATTTTAAAATTTATGGTCTAAAATAAGTTATAGATGTTTGTATTGTAATGATTCGAAAGGTCATTTTTGGATTTTTTTATAAAACTACCGTTTCACTTCTCCCGATAGTTCTGTCAAGTCATTTTTGATCAATTGGTAAAGTTGGTTTGAAAATTTTGAACTATTCGTCTAACTTCAGTTAATTAATTGATAAATAATTTTCCGAAAATCAATTTAATTAATTTGTTACTAATAGATTAATTTATTTAACACCTTATACCACTTGAGTCATATTTATATTTATATAAAAAATAAGAGAGGATTAATATTTTGAGTGATAACTCAAAATCAACCGCCAAATCTTACGGAAGGGACGAATTGCAAGAGGAAGGCGGCATTCCTTTAGGTAAAGGCTAGTTGAAGCTCCAACCCTTTAAACTTTGCATAAATTTTATGATACCATAAATATATTTGTATATTATACTTTTAATGGAAAGAGACTAAATCAATTACATGATTGTTGTTTATAATATATTTGGCCAAAAATAGGTAGGCAACCAATTGTAGTGAATTGTGGTATGATTTGGGAATCTTGGATGTCACGATCCACCGTCGTGATTGGCACCCACTCTAATCCTCCGGTGGGAGAACCACTACTACAACCCAACCAAGCAACTAAACCAAAAACTAAAGCATTTAAATTACAGAAAGCAAGTTAAATAGCTAAAGACTGAAGTTCCCATAAACTTCCAAAAGATCTAACAACTAAACAATACGGAAAATACACGTAAAACCTGAAAATCAATGTACCAAAACTCTAACAATGAACCAAAAGTCTAAACAAGAAGGGTTACAATCCCAACTAATTATGAACTAATAACTAACTAGAAAAGTCTTAAGTCCGAAATGTGGACATAGACGAAAGGAGAACTCATGGGCAGCCTGGAAGAACTAGCTCACCCTTGAATTCGAACGATCACTGATCTTGTAAGCGAGGTCTGTCAATAGCCGCTTGAAGATGGCTTGTACTCAACAAAGAAAGAGCAAGTGCAGTATCAGTACACAACCACAGTGTACTGGTAGGATCACGCGGCTATCCCACTAAGTGTAACATACACAAGTCAATACAACAATATAATCACATTCATATATCGAACATATACAATATCATCATCATTTTACGAACAACAACAATTTCACATTTCTTAAGACACAATTATATCAAATCATTGGCCCTCTCATGGAACCCAAACCCAAACTATTAGCATATAGGAAGGTGGTACATAATCCAATGATTATGCTGGAACGTGGAAACCGATCCCATAACTATACCGGAACGTGGCAACCGATTCAAAATAGTGTGTCGAAACGCAACACCCGATCCATTCAACAAGCCACAATCACAAAGTACATTCTCATAATCATACAATCAAGTCATGATTCATGGCATTCATCATTCATATATCCTCATTTACAATTAATGTGATCAATAATGCAACAATCACAAACAAACATGTATCATAATGAAGCAAGAACAAACATACATCACACAATCATAGAATCACAACCATCACCTACCTCGAAACAAGCTTGAAACCCTAAGAAACTTGATTATTCCCTTTACGGATTCGTTCCGCTTGTTCTTGGTCTACAAACAATCAATTTAATACGGGAATCAATAAACAATCACTAATTACCCGAATTACTAACAATTCTAACAACCCTAGATCATACCCATGATCTCACTACCCAAAATTAGGGCTTTTTCCACCATAGTTTCCAGATCAAAACCATTCTCCATCGATAATTACCCATTAGATTACGTTTTACGGATCGAAAAATGGATTCGGGGAGTGAAAATCTTACCTTTAGCCTCAAGAATGGTGGAAAACTGTTAAGAAAATCCCTGGGTTAGTTCCTTAACTCTCAAGTTCAAAATTTACAGAATAAAATATTTTTGGGGTTTATTTACGACTTTAAGTCGCGTCTACCCCGCCATGGCGGCATCCACCCCGCTACAGCAGCCCCGCCCTAGTGGCAGAAATCCCACTCCAACGGCTTGTACGAAACCAGTGATTTATTTTAATGTAACACCCCGAAAAATAAGTAGGTGAAACTAGAGCCTAACGAGGGTGTTGTTGAGTTGATATGGGGTTTTATGTTGCAAAATGAGTTCCCGAGCTTAGGTTAAGGGGTTTAGGGCTTAAACGTCAAGGTACGACCCCCCAAGGACCAACCAAGGGTCCTTGAGGAGGACCCTAAAGTCTAACCCCCAATGCCGCCCAAAAGTCCAAAAGCTGCCAAAACTTTATGACCCTAGGATGGGACCTACGGGGCGTAGGTCCCTCCACGCCTCGTGGGGAGGCTCCGTAGGTCAAGGGACAAGATGAAAAGTTGCAGACAACACCCACGGACCTGCAGGACGGGGCATGAGTGTACCCACGGTCCGTGGGTCACCACTGCACTTGTTGTCCAAGACTCGACCAATGTAGGGGTCTTTAGGTAAATTCCTTTTTAATTAGTTTTCATTAGGGGTCATTTTATATGGACTTATTACACCTATATTAAGTATTTTAAGTCATTAATCACCCTATTAACTCATTGTATCTCAAGACCCCAAAACATAACCAACTCTCTCCCAAATATTCTCTCTAGAAACTCCATTGAAGAGCAAGAACAAAGTCAAGTTTAGGGTTCAAGGAGCAGCCTTTCTTCTTCAATTTCGTGTGGAAATCTTCATAAGGTATGGTATTTTTCATCCTTGGATAGCTATCACCCAAGGAGTCCCTTAAAAATCTATTATCTCAAATCTAGAAATCCCCAAAAGCTAGGGTTTCAACTCAACCCCGTGGATTCCTTTCAAAGTGGCTTTTAAAGGTTGAATTATGTTTTTTTATGGATGTATTACTGATTTTATATGATTTCAACTTGAATTCCTCAAGAGTCCATGAGTTCCCCAATCCTAGTTATGGTCCTTCTTTACACTATGAATGTTGTTGCAAGTTGGTCCAATTGATT
>NW_006239183.1:289762-347115 GCF_000226075.1 Solanum tuberosum | reverse complement strand
AGCTAGGGTTTCAACTCAACCCCATGGATTCCTTTCAAAGTTGCTTTTAAAGGTTGAATTTTGTTTGTTTATGAATATATTACTAATTTTATATGATTTCAACTTGAATTCCTCAAGAGTCCATGAGTTCCCCAATCCTAGTTATGGTCCTTCTTTACACTATGAATGTTGTTGCAAGTTGGTCCAACTTGATTGGATATGAGTTGATTATGATGTGATTGCATGATTTTAGTATTATGATTCTATATGTATACTTGATTAACCTAAGATTCTAGGGTGAAATTGATGTGGCCTAGGGCTAGGTCATGAAAGAGGCAAATTAAGGGTTTAGATGTGACCTTCTAAGATTGATGAACTTCTTGATGAATTGCCTTAGATTAGATCACCTAAACATGAATTGCTTATAAGTAAAGCTTGTAGATATGAACTAACTTTATTAGGGCTTACATGATGAATCATGGTTGAAGTAGTATTGAGATTTAGTTTACTTGATGCTATATGACTATAATTGAATAAGAATGAAGCATGTGGTTAGTTTACCTTGAGAATTAGGCTTACATGACAACCATGTGAGGTATTGCTTGAGAGTAATGCTTGTAGTATGAAGATGACTCCTAAGGGCTTTAATGGTAAAAGCTAATATGAATAATTTAAGGATGTTAAGGCTTAAAGAAGGAAGCTATTATGTATGTTGAATTGTATATGGCATTATTGTGAAAGGACTTTATCCACATGACCTATAATCTGACTACATGAGTTTATGTATATAATGAATGATTTACTTAAGTCAAGATTATATCCATGCCTAATGTAGTGAATGCTAGATGTGTTGACTTAATATGATTTATGATTTTTGAATGCAAGATATGAGGGGTATGTATGAATATGATATTATGTGCATGTTTTATGAACACTTTGAGAGTGAAGTGTCTATGATAATAATGTTGTTGTTGTATCATTGAAAGGCCAATCACACACACATACACCCCATGCATCAACATGACTATGATGTGACTAAGGTGTTGTTGAAAGGCTAATTCTCATATGCACCCTTACACATGACTATGCATGAAGCATGTATGTTTATGATAAGCTTGTTATGTTGATTGAAAGGCTATTCTCATGAACACACTATGAATATGATGTGAAAGGTTTACTCACATATTGATGATTCTAAGGTTGAAAGGACATTCTCACCTAATGAATCTATGAGCTATTATGATGTTTTGTTGGTTGGAGTGCCTAGTACATTCTTTCATGAACATGAAATTAACTAAAGACTTAATATGAATTTTAAAGGGAATTATGCTTAGCACCGAGTGGATATGAAAATGAGATGGAATCTTTTACGTTAGAAAGTCCGGCTTCCCAAAGTAAGTTATCTCATGAGATGGAAACCTTTTACGTTAGAAAGTCCGAGTTTCTAGTAGCAATCTCCTTATCTCATAACTATGTGCCCACATAGGTCTTTAGCTAGTGGATTCACCTAAAAGCTAAATATCTTAGTTCTACCTTAGGAAAGTAGGACACCTCTTTCAGTGTGGGGGTAAGACACCGAATTTCATGTAGCTCAACATGGTCTATGTCGGTTAAGGCTATATTCCCTATATGATAAGAATATAAATTATGAAAAGGACATGAGTTATGTACTATGGTTCCTCAAGAGGTTCTACTTAGTATGAATGGGGGTATGAGACTTCATTCATACATTGCACAAGTAGGTTTTGAGAGTGGACATGGTATGTCTCTTTTATGATATGATTATTATGAGTTAAATGTATGTTTTATATGAATTATGAACATGAACATGAACATGAACTATACTTATGTACTTTTTAATGAGCCTTACTTAGTGTGAGTGGGGGTATGGGACTTCACTTATACATTGCACAAGTAGACTTATAAAGGGGTTATGGTGTGGTTTCCTTATGCTATGAAGATATATGAATTTATGTATGCATGATATGGATTGTTTCTATGAGTGACTTTACTTATTACAAGTTATGAACATGAATGTCTCCTTGTCTATGAGTGTTGGCTATGGATAAGGTCAAGGTATGTTATGCATGATTATGGTGGCCTAAAAGTGAGACTTAGTGTAGATAGGATTATGGAATCCTATTTATGCATTGCACAAGTGTAGCTTAGGGTTGCGTATGTGATATTTCCATTATGATGAGATGATCTTGGTATGTAATTATGCATGTGAACTATGTCTTGTAAAGATTGAAGTATGCATTATGTTTATGCTGGAGATTGTGCTTGCGATTATGATGATATCCTTTATGCTATGATGAATTGTACATGATTTGTCTTATGAGCTACATTCTCCAACTATTTCAAAGATGATGTTCAAAAGTGGCATATAGCATGGTTTCAATTAAAATGTCCCTTTTTGCATGTTTTAAGGATTTTTATGCATGGCTTCCATACTTAGTACATTTTTGTGCTAACCCATATTTCTACATTTTCTATAAGTGTAGGGTTTGGAGATATCGGATTCTACCCTCGTGGCTAGGACCATAGTAGATCAAGAAGAAGAAGATTGGTGAGTCCTCATAGTATTCGAGGGCTTGACCATATGTCCTTTATGTCTTTCTTTTATGTTTTAGACTTATGTAAGGGCAATGTCCCTAAGATTATATTCAAGAGTTTTAATCCAAGTATTATAGATGGTTTGAGACATGGTGTTATAGACTCTCTCATTTTATAAAAGACATCGATTGTAAAGGAAAGTTTTAATTTTCCGCATTTTTCCCTATGCTCTTATGTTATGATATGCTATGAGGCTTGTATGAGGATTTTCAGAGTCTTGTACGCTGTGTCACATCTGGGGAGTAGCCTTGGGTTGTGACATTTAATAATTCCAAGACCCCCTTTCACAACACACCTTCAACCAACGGCACTCAAAAACTACTCGTTCACGCCAAGATCAATTACGGGAGTTCTACTCGCCCGAATTCAATTCCGTAAAGTCGTACGGATTCCTTAACGCGTTAGCTATATACTCATGTAATCAAAATCATATTTAAACCACTCAATTGCTATCAAATTTCCCTAGACCTTACTGACTCTGATTTCGTCCAAATCTGGACTAGGTTGAAAAATCTCAAGTTACTGCGAAAAAGTTTTCCGACCCAAAAATTTTCCCTGTTGGATTTTCTATAACAACGGAACCTAGTCGTTACATTTGAGTCGGAGAGTATTGATGCCAATGATTAGGATAATGAGTTGATGATGGATAGAAAAGGATAATTTGTTAATTGGCATTCTGCATATAATTTAGTTTTCGCTCTTTCTTATCCTTATGGTTGAAACTTATAATTTCTCTTTTTACTAGATAATGAAAGGCCCGTTTACGGGCTCAATATTACAATCTTATATATGTTTATAATATAAATTTAATTAGTTTTCAGGAAGAAAAATTATTATGATATTTTCAAATAAACATGATTGGAAATAACAATAAAATGTAATAGGTGTTTAACAAATAAAAATAATGACCTACTTGAAGAAAATTAGAATAAATCATCTCATTCTTTACAAAGTGATAAAAGGATGAAAAAAACTTGTGATTTTGTGTCTTGCCTTAATATTTATTAAAATTAGGAGAACCATTTAGTATAGTAAAGAAATATGTTTTTCTAATGTAATTAATATACATGATGAATAAATGATTTACCTCAAATAAAGAGAATTTAAAAATATTAACAAAAGTTAATATAATATAAACTGCAATAATTTAACATGAGGTAGTTAATATAATAATTTATATAACTTGCTTAAGATGATTTTAATTGATGATGATTTTAATTGATGATCAAATAATAGTAATAAATAAATATATGTTTCTCAATAAATTATATAATGACATATGTTACTTGAAGTTTTGGGATTATACATAAAAAGGGAAATCAAATAAATTAGATACTTCAAAATCTATCTTTACAATCCAAAAAAAAAAAAGCAACACCATGAAATTGAAAAGTCTAAAGAGAACCAAAGGAAATGGAATAACATGTTCGAAATTGTTGGAAATTTTGTTCTTGAAGAGCATGCTCACCGGTTGCATTCCTTTTGAATTAGGCATTTTGAGAAAAATAATTGTGATTGATATTGGATTTAATATGTTAACTGGTTCATTAGGGTATTTGAAAAGTGTGGAGCAGTTGAATTTTGCTGAAAATTTGCTATATGGACGAGTCCATGAAGTGATGCGTCCACTAGGAATTAGTGAATTTTATTTTTGTCTTATAATTATTTTACAAAAGTAGGGTCATTATATAAAAAATTGATCAAAAATGAATTTCTTAATGTTGAAAAAACTACATTATTGATCTTCCTAATAACAGATCTATACCGGAGTGTATAATATTTAGGATGCAAATTAGAATAAAGGGCGAGGAATTTATTGGTATAAGACATGAGAGGGGAGAGAATTGAGGAGTGAATGAGATAATGTCTATTTATTTGTGTCATAGACTTTGGAATTGTTGTTGGGAGACCAAAAGTGCTTTTTTTTAATATATAGAAAAAAAACACCTTTTTTTGAAAAATCAAGTGTTTGGCAAACCCTCAAAGGTGCTTTTAAATAGAAGCAGAAGCAATTTTTCTGAAAATTATTTTTTTGAAGACTAAAATATCCCTTACATATTTACCTTTATATTTTATATATTATTTTACGCATTATTAGAAATAGGTAATAATAATATTTAAATTTATGTTGCTTGATATTTTTAATTATATTTAACTCCTCATGTTAACATTATATTAATATTTTATTTATTTATTTATCTATGTATAATATTGATTAATAATTTGAATATGTACATTTTAATTTAATTAAAGTTATGTATTAGATATTTAAAATAGTTTCTCTCTACAAAATAATCTTAAAAGGATATTGATACTTGTCTATTTCGTAATTTAACTCTTAAAAGCACTTTTTTTTTTTAAAAAAAGATAGTCAAACACAAATTGCTTATCAAAAGCACTTTTCAAATGAATTTGTCAAACACAAATTGCTTTATTTGAAAAATAGTTTTTAAGACAAGCTATTTTAAAAAAACAATTTTAGAAATAAGCAGTTTTTAGCAGCAATGCTAAACATGCTCTTAGTTCTAGAAAAATCTTATAATTTATATTTTCTAGATAAGTCATGTAACTTGTGAAGGAAGTTTACCCACTTGAAAAAATATTTTGACAAATTTAAAAATACAATTTATATAATTTTAAAATGAGTTATATATGAAATGATCATATTACTCTTGATCGTCCTCAACTTCACATTTCTATATAATACCAAATTTTGGTCCGGCAACTTCAAATTTAAATCGAACTTACATCAGTTCACATATTTAGATTAATATGTTTGTGTATGCATCTAAAGTTTTGTTCCTGAAATACAACAAACAAGAAAGGAAAATAGCAAGCAAACAACATTATTTGTATTTGAATTTTTGCGAAGGTTACAATCTTTATAAAATCTTTAAGAAAAGATATGTAATCTCCTAATTCTTGTCTTCACGGATGTTCTTGATTTGATGAAATACTTGCGGCTCAACAGTTGGAGTGAAGACTTCTTTGTATCCGGAAGACTTGCAGATCACCACTGAAGAGCAATGATTCTCTATGTATTTTTGTGTGTATTCTTGTTCATTTCCTTCTTTTCCCTTTTGGTCTTATGAAAACCCCTTTATATAGTAGTGACCTAGAGTTTTGGGGGTATTTCGGTCTTCAAATAATTTTAGAGGACCTTGGGCCTGAAGAGCATGAGTTGGACTCGTATTGTCAATTTAATGGACTGACCCAAATGTAATTTGGACTTTATTTAAGTCATATATTTTGACTTAAGTATTAATCCGACTTTATTAACCAGTAATTTGACGTGGTCAATATATCATGAATTTATGGATTAATTCAAAATTTAATATGGATTTATCAATAAAATTTCACTGTCTATGAATGCCCCCTGCTTCGAGGCTTGTTGCGGTGTTCAACTTGTCGAACCTTTAAAGACAAGACCTGTTGTATTCGTGAAGTATATATTTTTTTCTTATGGAGTTTTTCAAAACATTCCATAGTTGATTCCAATAGAAATTTTCCATAACTTGATTCCAATGGAAATTTTCATAACTTAATTTCTATAGAAACTTACCATAATTTGTTTCCTAGGAAAATTTACCATAATTTTGTTTCAAATATGGTTTTTTCCTAATTTGTAGCAACACAATTTATGTAATTTTGATTTCTATAAATACCCTTTGCTCCTACAATGGCAGATTGTCAACTTGTGGCAAATCAAACTCATTTTTTGTCACTGTTTTTTAGCACAACACACATGCGGTAGAAAATTCATAAGTTGTTGTAGAAACATCAAAATCATGGTTTGTTTGATTTCCTAGAAACTAGACTCACAGAGCTACGACATATCTGAAATTCAAAATCAAAACCCTTCTCAATTGATGGGAATTATTTTTGAAGTTTGCTATCAGATCTGTCTTTTTTTTTTTTTTACAGCTCTATGCAGTTTCACCAAAACGTCTCTATCTTGGTGTATGAGATTTTGAATGACGAGTGACTTGATTCTATAGAAAATAGACATCAAAGTCTACAACATATCCAAAAATCAAGGTAAAAATATTCATTGATTGACGATGATTAATTTTTGAAGTTGATCTTCAATTATGTCATTATTATTTTGCTTACTTGTGGAGTCTCACCAAAACGTGTGTATCTTGGTATAGGAGAGCTCGAATGGAGAGAGACTTGAATCTATAGAAAAAAGACTCTTGAGTCTATAACATATCAAAAATCCAACCCGAAGTTATTATGGATTGACCAAAAATAATTCTTTAAAGTTAGCAATCTAACTGATTTTGGACAATATTCATGAGTTCACTTCTCTACATCTTCGCCAAAGAGCCGCATATTGATTTTCGTATTGATTGAGAATTTTGTCATCATCTACATGGAGAGAGAACATAAAAATTTTAAGCCAAAATAAGATCATATTCATCATGACGAGTGCGAGAGCATATGCCACAATTTTCACCATGCCGATTTGAAGCTTCGTGCAATTGGCACCGTGAGACACATCACTTTTCCTTTTTTTTGTAGGTTTACAATGGACCGCAAATAGTCTCAATATCATACCAAAAAAAGTGAGGGTTAATCTATAATTGACGAGGAAACACTTGGTGCATCTTCGTTTGTAGTTGTGATTTTGATGATGAATCATACTTGGTGCAATATTTTAGTGATTGTGACTTTGGTGGAGATGAACCACACTTCATGCATCTTCTTTTCTACCTGCGGCTTTGACGACGAACTACACTTGGTGCATTCTATTTTGCAGTTGCGGCTTTAGTAATTACGAACCACACTTAGTGCATCTTCTTCTACAATCCTAGCTTTGATGAAGAACCATACATGATGCATATTCTTTTGCAATTGCGACATTGACGATGATTTTCTTTTGCAGTTGTGACTTTGACGATGAACCACATTTAGTGCATCTTCTTTTGTAGTTGGGACTTTGATGACGAACCACACATGACACATTTTCTTTTGTAGTTGCGACTTTGATGGCAAACCATACTTGGTGCTATATTTAGCGATTGTGGCTTTGGTGGAGATGAACCATATTTCGTGCATCTTTTTTTGTAACTGTGACTTTGACTATGAACTACATTTAGTGCATTTTATTTTACAATTGTAACTACACATGATGCATCTACTTTTGTAGTTTCAACTTTGATGACGAACCACACTTAGTGCATATATTTTGACTTAAATATTAATCTGATTTTATAACCAGTAATTTGACTTGGTCAATATATCATGAATTTATGGATTAATCCAAAATTTAATATGGATTTATCAATAAAATTTCACTGTCTACAGTTTGAAATCAAGTAAAAGTACAAACTTGATTATGTATTTTAATGAAGAACTGCTCTTTTATAATCTAGTAAGCATTTATAGTTTACTTAAACATTTATAGTTTACTTTAAATGCAAATATACCATCCTATTCATTTTATTTGTAAAGTTATTTTTTAACATCTTTTAAAATAAATATATTTTTTAAAATTGAAATTAATTTTATTTATTCTTTAATTTCAATCTAATATATATTATTAATTTTATCACACTTATGTCTTTTCAGGTTTATTAATTAGAGCTAAAATAAAGGTGAAAAAAATTAATTATATTTTTAAGTGATGAATTTTATATTAAAGTAGGCATTTTTAGTAAACATAATGAATAGAAAAAATATTAGGAATTAATTAAAGTAATAGTAAATAGAGTAATGAATATATATCACAATAACTCATAAAAGAAAAGAAAGTGAAGTGATAACAAAATGAGTTAATTGTAATAACAATAACTAAATATGTTTAACTATTTAGTTTTCTTGTTATCTTGGTAGATTTTTGTTAGCATGAAATTACATTTTTACCTTTGATTATCATTCATTTCATATATAGAAAGATGTTTCTAGAATTATTTGTTTTTCTTGTTATCTTTCTTAATAGATTTTGTTAGAACAAAATTACATTTTTAACCTTGGTCGTCCTACCACTTCACTCTCCTATATAATAGATAGAAACTAGATTTTGTGTTAGAATTTTTCATATGATATCACACTATTATTCAAGTTTTGATATATTGAGATAAGTAACTAAATATTAGGTGTATTATATTATATGAATACCTAGAGCCATCAAAATGGGCTTAGCCCATAGCGCCGACCCAACCCAGCCCGTTCTTGGGTAGAGTTGGGATAAGATTTTTCAAGCCCATTCAAAACTAGGGCTTATAAGCCCGACCCATATAAGTCCTTGGCCCTTGATGCTTGATTGGGGCTGGGTCGGGATCGGCCCATGAGTCAAAACTATTTATTTAAGGGTAATTTACAACAATCTCACTAGTATACGAGTCAATTACTTAAATGCATGCTATGTTGTAATATTACGAATCTTACCAGATTTTGGTACGTCTAGATACATGTATCTCGGGATACATGGACTCAAAATTAGGTTAATTTGTTCTAGATACACTCTATTCAAGTGGATTCACATGTATATAGGATACATAGACAAATCCAGTAGCGCCCTCGCCTCTCTCCCATCTCACTCGTCACTCCCTTATCTCGCTCACGTATCTGGGATGCATCACACTAGATACATGTATCTTGTGTATCTAGTATCCTAGATACATATTAATCACGCTAGATTTTTTTCTAGTGTTATTGAAACAACACCATTGTTTGTCATATTTGATTTGAAAATCTTCTCATTTTCTTGATGTTATAGAATTTTAAGTTTAAAAAGAAAAAAAAAAGGCTAGCTCGCCCCCAGCCCTCAACCCTTCTAAGGTTGGGTTGGGTTGAGTATTTTTAGGCCCTTCCAAATGAAAGGTCGGCCTGCACTAGCCCATCAAATTCCTTGGCCCACGAGGCTTGGGTCGGGTGAGGCTGGGCCGACCCTTTTGACAACTCTATGAATACCATTAGATTTATGATATTTTGAGGAATTGGAACTTAACCCTAGACTTGAAATTTGGAGAAAATTGAAAGAGTTGACATGTTAATTGGCATCAAGATTTATGAACTTGATTATAGGTTTGGGTGAGTTTTTGGGTCTCTGCTAGATATATAATAATATGAGTATTGTTAGTTTCGAAATCTTATTGTGGTTATTTATTTGAATAGATTGCATTGATTCGGAAGCCCAACGAAAAGGGAAGACTCAAGTCCGGGAGTGAATTGTTGATTAATTGAGGCAAGTAGATTTCTCGATCCTTGTTAAGTGTATAGAATCGTGTGTTTCCTTGTGGTATGTGTTGGGGACTAATGAGACTTGGTGATGGGTCTACTTGTTTATTGAATGATCCTAATGATGATAAAGGGGTAATAAAAGGTAACATGATTAATTGTTAGTGTGTGATGTGTTGAGAATGATTTGAAAGGTTGATTGATTCATTGTTGATTTTGTATCACGATTGTGTTGTTGTGAATCATGCATTGTTATAAAAATAATTATCTCCTCATTATTTGTGAACATATCATTTGCATTGGTTCTGAGATATCGTTGTGACAAGTGTTATGTGAATTGAGGAAGAATAAGAATTTAAAGAGGATGTCCATTTTGAGGGACGTGTCGCGCGCCGCAACGGATATTATAATTCGAGGGACATGTCACATGCCGCGACGAATTTATTATCGAGGGACGTGTTGCATGCCGCAACAGATTTGATTATCGAGGGTCGTGTAGCATGTCGTGATTGGTGCATGGACAGATATGTTCCCCATGGGTCCCGGACTAAGAAACAACGGGTGTATATCACTAGGTCAGACATGTATCACCATACTTGGCATTGCATTGCATATCTTTATCATTTGTGAAGTTTTGAGTGTCTTTCAGTGGAACTTGTGATTGATAAACTTTATCTTGTCTGTTGCTGATCTATGATTGTTGGAATGTTGTAATTGAGTTGTGTGCTATGGAATTCTGAAATGTTAGGTTGGGCCGGTTTTATGCAGGTTGTAGTTGTGGAGGTTCGGTTGGTGTGGTAGAAGTACCCGTATTCTATATTCTTAACTTGTGTTTAGGAGTTTGCTTGCTGAGTACCGTGTGGTTTGGTACTCACCCCTTGCTTCTACATTTGTGTACCTTATGAGCCCGGATCTTCATGATATTCTCTTATGAGGCTTCCTATGGAGATTTGTGAGGAAGCTGATTATAATCTTAACAAATCTTTTCACTCTTATTTATGATCTTGTTCTACTTTAGAGATAACATCAAACAAATCTATTATAATACATTAGAGGTTTGTGCACGTAATAACCAGGTTTTGGGGAAATATTTTGAGTTGATCGTGATTTCCGCATTATTCAACGGTGGTAGTCTATTTTTCTTGTTTTACTTCCGCATTTATCGTATTAGTTGGGTTTTAGGCTGACTTGTCTTGGTGGAATAAGACGAGTGTCATCACGACCGTTTTTGGGTTGTGACATGTATATTAATTTTATTAAGGATAAAATGAACATTTTAAAATTAAATTGTTACTATATATAGAAAAATGTGTCGTTCTTTTTTAAACTGACTAAAAAAAAGATTTATATAAATATGGACAAAGGGAATATAACAAACTTACTTAAGTACTAGATTGACAAATTTCATTACATTTATATATACAATGAACCACATGTATATCACAAATTTACCTACATTAAATTAAACGTATACATATACTTAATGCATACATCAATATAGTGTATATTTACTGGACAAAAAATGTACATGAATATACATAATTATCTACATTAAATTGTATTATACATATATTTTTATAATACGTATCTGAAGTTTGACTTACTCAATGTATATGCCATTTGTATACATAAACGAAGATAATTGTATTGGCATCGATTTTTCACAATATTTATATCTCAGAAGTTTATCTAGTTATAATACATAATACATATAACTGAATGTATAGCTATTATAATGTATACAACTGTTTGAATGTTGCATACACATTTTATATACATATGCTTATTGATTTTAGAATGTATACATAATTATTTTTAGATTGGTATACAAGATTTTTTAGGCTGTATACATAATTAATTTCAGAATTTTTTTATATCATTTGAGTATGATGTATACATCATGTATATATCAAAACCAAAAGGTCTATACAATATGTTACATGTGTATGCAAATCAAACAACAATAAAACTAAAAGCAAATTGCTTGCATGCAGCAACCTGTAGGTGTATACAAAATATGTATACAAATTTAGATTGCAGTAAACCTCAACAAATTAGTATGTGTATATATTAGGAGTATCAATTCAAATTGCGTTTTACATTAGAAGCACATAATGAATTTTTAACGGAAGTTATGTATTTCAATATTGTATATATAAAGTTGTAACTTAGCATACACAATATTAACTAGTAACACAATCACTAATATATGAAAACATGCATTATTCAAATTTATCATAGTTTATAATAAATTATTGAGTATTTCTAATAAAGTTTGTACAATCCCTTTTAGTTCGGTAGGTCACCACTCATGATTAAATTGTCGACTTGCTCATCAAATTATTGACGAAGTCTCAATTCCTTAACTTAAAATCCATGTTGAGAGTGGTTCAACATAAGTACAAATGACTAGAGTTTTAACTAAATTTTGGAAGCTCACTTCTTAGTAGTTGAAAAAGTAATAAATGCTCATTTTGTGTCAACTTTTCAAAATTGAGCTAATTGTAACGACCTGTTCCCGTCGTTACAGAAAAACCAATGGAGAAAGAATTGGAGCCAGAAAACTTTTGAGTAGTAACTTTGGATTTCCTAGCCTAGTCCAGATTTGGACGAAATCGGAGTCAGTGAGGTCTAGGGAAATCTGGTAACAAATGAGAGATCTAATTGTGATTTTGATCACATGACTAGATATCTAAGACATTAAGGAACTCGTACGACTTTACGAAATTAAATTCGCGTGAGTAGAACTTCCGAAACTGATCTTAGCGTGAAAAAGGTATTTTCTAAGTGTCATGGGATGAAGGTGTGTTGTGAAATGGGGGTTTGAAATTCTTAATTTTGCTCACTGGTTCGTGCAAGCCACTAGGGTGGGATTTATCCTGCCAGGGCGGGGCCGCTGCAGCGGGTTGGGTCCCGCGTGGTGGGACAGTCGCGACTTAAGTCGGAAATAAACTCCAAAAATGTTGTATTCTGCACTTTGAGAGCTAAGGAACGACCCCAGGGGTTTTCTTGACAGTTTTCCACCATTTTTTAGACTAAAGATAAGTTTTTCACTCCCCGAATCCATTTTTCAATCCGTAGAATGTAAATTCATAGGTAATTATTGTTGGGGAAGGGTTTTGATCTAAAACTAATGGTGGAAAAACCCCTAAATTCGGTATTAGGATCTTGGGTTTAGTCTAGGGTTATTGGGTTTGTTATAATCCGAATAATTAGACTTTTGATTGCTGATCCTTGAGTATATTAATTGTTTGTAGACCTAGAACAAGCGGAAAGAATCCAGAAAGGGAAGATTCAAGCGCCTTAGGGGATTCAAGCTTGGATTCGAGGTAGGTGATGGTTGTGGATTTCATGTTGGAGTGATATATGTTTGTAATTGCTCATTATAATGCATGTATGTATGAGAATGTTGTATTATTGATCACCCTAATCGTAAATGAGGATAATTGAATAATCGTATGTCATGAATCACTTCTTGTTGTATGATTGTGAGAATATACATTGTGATTGTGATTGTGATTTGTTGAATGGATCGGGTGTTGCGTTCCGACACACTAACTTGGATAGGTTGCCACGTTCCGGCATAAATATTTGGTTGCCACGTTCCGGCATAAACATTGGATCGGGTACCACGTTCCGGAATGCTAACAGTTTGGGTGTGGGTTCCATGAGAGGATGATTGGATTGGTTCCGTGAGAGGGCCATTAAATTGTGTTGTTTATCTACTTGTGATGATTACGTTCATATCTAATGATGATTGATATTTGAAGACTATATGTTGCTCTAAATTGATAACCAATGTGTATTATTGAGAACGTGGGATGCTAGGTTGATCCTGAAAAGATGACTAATATTGTATATGTTCTGTATATGTATGTTTTATCATGTTGTGGTTACTTGCATGTGTTTCACTTATTGGGATAGCTGTGTGATTCTACCAGTACATTGTGGTTGTGTACTGATACTGCACCTGCTTGTTCTTTGTTGAGTACAGGGCATCTTCAGGCGGCTATTGATAGATCTCAGCTAAGTGACTATTGATCGTGACCGGATTCAAGGGTGAGCCAGTTCTTTCAGGCTGCCATGGATTTCTCTTGTTTAAGTCCATTCTTTTCGGACTTAGACTATTTGTTTAAGGTGTTTGTTTAGTTTCAGGGTTGTACCCCTTGTTCTTAGACTTGTCGTTAGTAGAGTTTTGGTACAATGACTTTCAGGTTCTAGGGGTTGTTCTTCCGCATTAGTTTGGTTAATTGTTTGTTAAAACCTTGGAATAGTCATTTAAACCTGCTTCTGTATCTTTAAATGTTTTAGTTTTGATTTAGTTGCTTGGTTTGGGGTTGTAGTAGTGGTTCTCCCACCGGAGGGTCAGTGTGGTGCCAGTCACGACAGTATGGGTCGTGACACTAATAAATATCAATTTTTTTCCTTAGTTAGTTTCAGTATATTCAAGTACTAAAAAATGCTTCGGAGCGCAAATTGAAGGCATAGATTCATACTTCGTAAATCCTAAAATTCGTGGTGTAAGTTTTAAATGTAAAAACGCAAGTCCTGGGTGTAAAAATATACTCTTCGGGAGTTGATTTTTTTATTCTACCAGTGTAATGATATTTATATTTTATGTTGACATATATTTTTTCAGGTTGTAGTGTTTTTTTATAAAATGTATAAATAAACTTTCATGGAAAATAATATTGCTATAGATAATTTTTTAGATAATGGTATCTTAAATTGATAGGATAGTAATTGTAATACTTTCTTTTTATAGTTTTAATTATTAATATTTTTCTCAAATAGTAATTATAATATTAGTTATTTATTAAAATTTATTTGTAAAATTATTGAAAGTTTTACTTTTGCTTGTTTTATTAGTAATAAAATAAAATTATAAAACTGAATATACATGAGATGTACGCCCCGTGTTTCAGGGCATATGCCTTGCCCCGTGCTTTATAAAACATCTCACCTAACGCCCCCATCTTTGAAAACACTAATTAGTACACCGTGACATTTTTTCTTCATATATCTATGTTTAGATTCTAAATTAATGGTGGTATACGAAAGAGGAAGCTATTGATGATCCATAGCATGAGAAGGAGGAAGATGGAGTTGGTGATAGCTAAATAAAACCCTAGCTGCTAAGTGCTAGGTGATATTTAAGACAAGCTGGTCTGTTCAATTTTGGACTGGGCCAGATATTTTCTTGGGCTTGTTGGGCCAATTTTGTACAGAATTTTTAAGTCAATAAAAGAGCCTCAAATTCAAATATATTTTTAAATTTTTTTTTATAAATTATGTCTTCGTCATAATATGCTATTTCAAATATGCTTCTTGATTGCTAATTGATTTCTCACTTTTTAACATTATATCTTGATCAACCCAATTTTTTTTATACTCAATCTGAATAAAATTATAGATATTCATTGTGATTCTATATTTTTTTTTATTTGATAATATTTGAACTGCAGATATTTTAAATTCTTATTTTTATTTATTTATTATTATAAAATTTTATTTTTGTTTTGACATATTAAATAGAGTCGTCAAAACGGACATAGCCCATGGGGCTGGCCCAACCCAACCCGTTATTGGGGTAGGGTTGGGATATGATTTTTCATGCCCATTTAAAAGCCATTGGCCCTTGAGGCTTGATCGGGGCCGGGCCAGGGTCGGCCCATGAACCAAAACTTTTTATTTAAGGATAACTTACAATAATCACACTAGTATATAATCTAATTACTTAAATACATGTTATGTTGTAATACTATGAATCTTACCAGATTTTGGTACATCCAGATATATGCATCTCGGAATATATAAACTCAAAATTAGGTTAATTTGTTCTAAATACACTGTATCCAAGTAAATTCGCATGTATCTAGGATACATAGACAAATCTCGCGCCCTCGCCTCCCTCCCATCTTGCTTATCACTCTCTTATCTCGATCGCGTATCTAGTATGCGAGATACATGATAATTACACTATATTTTTTGCTAGTGTTATTAAAACAACACCATTGTTTGCCATATTTGATTTGAAAGTCTTCTCATTTTCTTCATGTTAGAGAATTATAAGTTTGAAATGAAAAAAAGAAGGGCTAGCCCGCCCCAGTCCTCAGCCCTTCTAGGGTTGGATTGGGTTGAGCATTATCAGGCCCTTCCAAATGAAGGGACGATCCGCCCTAACCCTTTAAATTCTTTGGCATGCGAGACTTAGGCTGAGTGGGGTTGGGCCGGCACTTTTTGGTAGCTTTAATATTAAATTAAAAAATTATTATTTTACATATTTTATTTTTAGTATTAAATACTTAAAATTTAATTTCAAAATAAATTAATATAAATAAAATATCCATTCCAACCATTATCTCTTAAGGTCATACCAAATGAATTTCTAATACTTTTTAAATTATTCAAAATGAATAAGGGCATATAAAATGCATTAATATTTTTTAAAAGAAAATTATTCATATCTTTTTGAGTCATCAGAAATAATATTAATAAATGTACTATCAATCTTTTCTTCTCTGCTTTAAGTTACTATCAATCTTTGTGGGTCCTAAAATACCATTAGTTTAAAAATAAATGACCTGTTTTTCTTTTTAATTTATTTAAAAATAATGATTTCTTATCTTTTTTTTTTAATAATATTTTAATTTTAGTTTTCCACCTGACAAATTTAAGGTCACAAAGTTAGATGTCATTTTGATATATTTCACGTAATTTTAATTTAGGACCACAAATTTATAAATTTTTCTTAATATTTTTTAATTCTATGGCAAGTCAAATTAAACTATTCTTTTCAAACGGAGTACTTACTATCAATCTTTTCTTCTCTGCTTCAATGTACTATCAATCTTCTTGGATCCTAGAAAAAGATAATGAAGCTTTATTTTAAAAAAAGTATACCTATAGAACAAAAATAAAACGTGTTTTTTTGAATGATTGAAATTGTTGTGGGGTGCTATAGATGTGTACAATAATCCATTTTTTGTTTCCTTTTTTTTTTTCTGGCAATTAATTAAACTTCGACCTTGTGAGGTGCTATAGAATATAGACGTGTACTATATATTATTATGAAGTTTTGTACTTTAAATATTTAATATAATAGTTTAATTTTAAAATTACTTTTACTATATAGATTTCCGTTCATTTTTACTTGTGACTTATTCTTAAAATTGATTTTCTTTTTTACTTGTCACTTTTGACATATCAAGAAAATATAATAATTTTTTTCATGTTTTATCCTCAGCATTAAATATTTATTTTTCAAATCATATTTTAAGATATCATTTAATAGGAAATAATTTAGTAAATTATTAAAATATGTATATTATTAATTATTTTTCTTAATAATATATATCAAATTAAATTGTGATAAATAAAAGTGAATATATTTTGTCCAATATCTTGAATTAAAATAAAATAAAGGCACTACTCATCCTTAATATTGTTGCAGACTATAGTAATCTCTTTTCTCAAAATTAAATTTACAGTATGCAGACTTCAAGAAAACTCTAGTTTCAAAGAGTGGACCAGAAATGAAATTTGGACGTTTGCTAATTAAACTCTTTTTTCAGTGGCCTGACAAACCACGTGCTACAACACTGAACTTTTGGCTTTATTTAGGGCCTGTTTAGAAAGTCTGATAATTTTACTTTTTAATTAATTTAATATTATTTGTATTATATTATTAATTAAGTTTTTATTATGTGTAATTTTTTCCATGTAATATAATATCTAAAAATATATTATTGACAAGTTACTATTTTCATCCAAATCAATAATTTTTATTTTATTAAAAAAAAAACATATTGTCACTTTAAATATGTCATTTAATATTATTTATATTATATGAAACTATTAATTAAGTTTTTAATATTTGTAATTATTTTCTAAGTAATATAACATCTAAACCCATATTATTGATAAGTATATTACTTCCATTCCGAATTTAAAAAAATTAATTTAATTTTTTTTGTCACTTTAATTGTGTAATTTAAAATTATAATTACTTTTCACTATGAAGAATGCACAAAATTTACATGATAATTCAAACAATCTACTTTTATGTTATAGTGATAAATTATTAAACTACATTTTTTAATGAGTATGAAAATACTTATTACATAGTTCAAAATGGAATAGAGGAAGTAAATTACAACCGAAATAATTGGATACAAGATGAAATTGTTAATTTAAATAATTTTCAGCTACACGTAATTAAAAATAATAAGGACAAAAATTACTCATTGTGAACTTTGTAATGCTAATAATAGAGCATTTAAGAAAGCAACGTAATAGTCCTGAAAGTTGAGATTTATGTTTTAAAATAAATGATGATACAATATTTATTGTGTAATAGTACTTCATCAATGATTTCAATTTTATTTGAATTATTCGTTAATACGTATTATATATAATATTTTTTGCAATTTATATTATTTAGAAAATTAGAATAAAATCTAGTTTTAAATTAAATGAAAATTTTGAAAAAAATAAAATTTTATATCACATGAGGATTATATAGATTATTGTCACGACCCAGACCGTCGTGATTGACACCCACACAAACCCTCCGGTGGGAGAACCGTTACTACAACGCAAACAAACAAATTTTATGAAAACTAAGGCATTTAAGAATACGGAAGCAGGTTTAAATGACTATAAAAATGGAGTCCCCATAAACTCAAAGGTTTTAACAAACAACTAACCAAACTAATGCGGAAGAACAACCCCTAGAACCTGAAAGTCATTGTACCAAAATTCTACTAACGACAAGTCTAAGAACAAGGGGTACAACCTTGAAACTAACAACACCTTAAACAATAGTCTGAGTCCGAAAAGAGTGTACTTAAACAAGAGAGGCTCATGGCAGCCTGAAAGAACTGGCTCACCCTTGAATCTGGTCATGCTCAATAGTCACCTAGCTGAGGTCTATCAATAGTCGCCTGAAGATGCCCTGTACTCAACAAAGAACATGCAAGTGCAGTATTAGTACACAACCACAGTGTACTGGTAGGATCACGCGATTATCCCAAAAGTGAAACACATGCAAGTAACCACAACATTATAAACAAACATATACCGATCATATACAATATTAGTCATCTTTTCAGGATCAATGTAGCATCACACGTTCTCAATAATACACATTGGTTATCAATTTAGAGCAAGTTATAATCTTTCAATATCAATCATCATTAGATATGAGGGTAATCATCACAAGTAGATACACAACACAATTCAATGGTCCTCTCATGGAACTCAATTCAATGGTCCTCTCATGGAACCCACACCCAAACTGTTAGCATACCGGAACGTGGTACCCGATCCAATGTTTATGTCGAAACGTGGCAACTGATTCCATATTTAGGCCAGAATGTGGCAACCGATCCTAGTTAGTGTGTCGGATTGTGACACCGCCCATTCAACAAACCACAATCACAATCACAATGTATATTCTCACAATCATACAACATACAACTATTCGTTCATACAAATTTACATATGGTGTGATCAATAATGCAACATTCGCATACATATATGCAATACATTGAATCAATTACAAACATATATCACACAAACATGAAATCACAACCATCACCTACCTCGAAACAAGCTTGAAACCCTAAGAAACTTGATTCTTCCCTTTTCGGATTCGTACAGCTTGTTCTTGGTCTACAAACAATCAATATAATACGGGGAAATCAATAATTACCCAAATTACTAACAATTCTATGAACCCTAGATCAAACCCATGATCCAAATTATCCAAATTAGGGTTGTTTCCACCATAAAATCTATAACAGAACCCTCCCTCATCAACATTCACGCATTCTATTACGTTCTACGGATCGGAAAATGGATTCGGGGAGTGAAAATCTTACATTTAGCCTCAAGAATGGTGAAAAATGAGTAAGAGTCGCCTGAGGTTCGTTCCTTAGCTCTAAAAATCAAAAAAGTGTCAAATAAGGTCGTTTAAGGGTTTATTTACGACTTTAAGTCGCGTCGAACCCGCCAAAGCGGGCCTCACCCAGCTGCAGCGACCCCACTAGAGCGACACCAATCCTGCTAAAGTGGCTTGCACAGAACCAGTGAGCTATTTAAAGAATTCCAAGACCCCCATTTCACAACACAACTCTAACCAACGACGATAAAAAAAATACCATTTACGCTAAAATCGATTCTGGGAGTTCTACTTGCCCGAATTCAATTCCGTAAAATCGTATGGGTTCTTTAACGAGTTATCTAACTACTCATGTAATCAAAATCATAATTAACTCACTCGGTTGTTACCAGATTTCCCTACTCCTTAAAGACTCCGATTTCGTCCAAATCTGAACTAGGTTGGGAAAATTCAATTACTACGAAAAAGTTTTTCGGCCTCAAATTCTTTCCCCATTGGCTTTTCCATAACGATGAGAATCAGGTCATTACAATAGATATCAATTTACCCATCACTCATCCCCGAGTGATCAACTAGGAAGGACCGGCTAAAGTAAGGGTAGAGTAGTATCTGAATCGTCGAATTACTGGGGATACTTGTATCGCATGCCCTTTTTACCGAATCTCATTACCCCTAAGGGTTTCACATCTCCAACCTCAAACCAACCAATTGAATACCTACACATCCTCCCTTACAATGCCTCAATGAAGTCATCTCAACACCCGAGTGATAAATATTGATGTATGTAAACTTAACTAATCAACAAAATGATTCCCAACAACCACCAAAGTTGATCGTACACACATCTGCCACATGTTATCAAGGATCTTGACACAATCATCCGGACGAATCCTTTTGCAGTTAAGCATGATAAAATTCCAAGTCAATAATCGCTACAAATAGAAGTGAACCTGAATCAACCAACACACACTCATAATACCCAAACAATAATAGTTCTTAACAATATCTCCATCCCACAACATAAATTCTCATGAGCTTAAGTTATAAAAAAATTGATCTTTAGAAATCAGATACTCATCGAGGGATATGTCCAAGCATACAACCCCTCCAACAACACTATCGAAATGCTAGATTTAGTAATTCTATAATACCTCTTAAGAACAGTAGAATTGAACCCAAATATCCCCCACATTCAACCACACATAATCGATACATGACCTTGACGACTAGAGGAAAATTAAGATTACTGGATAACTACAAATACGCATGGTAGCTCTTCTATAAATTCTCATAAACAAGGTGGAACATGTAGACCCACTAAAATACTTTAACAACTCCAAGACAACACCAATTATGTCATTCGAAATAATCAAATCTTCCCACTCAACCAAGAGAACATCGCAGGATTTGGTACCCCTAATCCACCACTAGGGATCCACCCAAAAAAGTGAAAACACACGAGAGCATAGCTATTGAATCATACTCACAATACTAACAACCATCATAAACACTCCGACCACTTACTTTATTATAAACCAACACTTTTAAATGAAACCTTTCTTAGGTACTTTAACCAATAATAGTAGTAAACTTACGATTCAACCCAGGTGTAAGTCCTTTCATATGCTCAATACCGGATACAATTGATTATTTCTCCCCTTGCCAATTCATACCTTGACAAAATACATCACCACGAATGTAGACTCACAATGAAAAATCTGAATTGTAATTTTCACCATATAACACAATCCCTTTCTCAATCAACATTAGCTTGTACCTTGAAGATTTTTATTAATTCATGGATCTGCGTTTATCATTGATCGCATCTCCATCGATCTTACCATATATTTCGCTATAATTTCTATCATACTCATTACTAGACTCAAAAACAAAACCAAGCACTTGTCATCACACTCAAGCTAATGTCCACACACTCCTTTCTCAAGTCTTTTTCGATAGTTTTTGAACCATATGATGAACTTGTGACACTATTACCATAGCCACAACAAAACGAATGAAATCACGTGTCTCTGAACCCAATTACCTACCCCTATGAAGATATCCCTTTAGCCTTTGTAATAAAAAAAACATTCTTGCTCTCGCCTCTCTCTAAAGGTTGTACTACATTCCACTATATTTTCCTTCATTATAACTCTACCTCTTTCAAATTCTATTCGAGTGGTGTCCCATCCTCTCTTAAAACTTTCCATACAACCACGTTACTCACCAATTATTAGAAAACCACGACCTTGGATACTCTCAAGTCGTAATTACTATACAAATTTCGCTTAACCACCAATCTCATTATATAGTTGCATCCCATCACAATCCATCACGAATTCATACCACCATTACACTCAGTTAGCTCTGGCTATCTCTACGAAGTCAACCTTTTCATCGACATGACACATCAAACTCAGGTATACCCATCAAATTCAAAGGATTAACCCAATTTTATACAAATTTACTTACTAAACTGTTCAATTACCTTCAACTAGTATACTCAATGGGACTTTCTTTATCCATAAGCTTGTCATTTCGGTATCAATCCATTCATTTATGGCTTAAGATAAAATCACCAGTCCTCATACTACCCTCATTCTTCTTAACAAACAAGACAGAAGCACCCCACGGGGAAGCACTAGGACGGATGAAACCTTTATCAAGAAGCCCTTGGATTTGAGCTTTAACCTCTCTCAATTCTAACACCACCGTAATAGACTTAATAGAATGGGATTCAACCGAGCCAATTACGCCAAAAAATCCTGCCCCACCAGTTTTCTAGCCCGAATGGAGGATATGATCTTAGCTAGCTTAGGCTTGTACACCCCTTCCCACTCTAATCTGTCCGTACCGGGGATCTCTAGAGTTACCAATTTAGTATTACAATTAACCCAGTATAATAGGGGGACAACCAAGTCATGCCTAAGATTATATCAAGTCAGTCATATCCAGCATTCAACCGAGCCAATTACGCCAAAAAATCCTGCCCCACCAGTTTTCTAGCCCGAATGGAGGATATGATCTTAGCTAGCTTAGGCTTGTACACCCTTTCCCACTCTAATCTTTCCCTACCGGGGATCTCTAGAGTTACCGACTTAGCATTACAATTAAGCCCGATATAATAGGGGGACAACATAGTCATGCCTAAGATTATATCAAGTCAGTCATATCTAGCATAACCAAATCTAAAAATTTGTAACCACAACAGGACAAAACGATGCACATGGGTGACTATGACTGACTCTTCAACTGGGGTAGAAACATGGATGAGGGCATCAAGTATATCACAAACCACATCAAATCCCAAGGCAATTGAACTGACACATACGAATAAGTAGAACCCGGATAAAAAAAAACAATAGCTATCTGGGCACAAACAAGAGTAGCTCTTGAGACCACTGTGTCACACCCTGAAACTTGATCTTATCCGGAGAAACATAAAACTGAGCCATGTCCTCTTGACGGGCAACCTCCTTGCCTGGCTGTACTACTCCTCTACCTGCATTACTATTTTCCCGGCCTTCATAGCCTCGCTGATTTCCTCCTCATATGCCCAAGTTCTCCATAATTTTAACACACCTTATAACTTATATTCGATTGTTGAGCACTGAATTAGATCGCGGGGGTTAGTTTGGGTATGATTCGGGGTCCATAATTGTGACTAGGGAAAATAGACGAGATGGGGTTGAGGTTCTGTCTCGCCCTGTCCCGCTCTGACGAGAGGAATCCCGCACTAGCGTTCTCGCCTTGGCGGGAAAATCCTGCCCCAGCGGCTATAACGGAAACAGAATCCCTGCCGACAATTTTTCTGGGTTCATTTGTTTCCCAATTTCCCCCAAAGGTTCCCAGCTATAACACAAACATTTTTAGAAAAAAAACCTTTAGCTAGGACAATCATTGTCTACCCAACGAAGTACACACTTTAGAATCCTTTTACATCGTTTCAATACTACCACACACATATCCCCAGAATACACCCAGACTCTCACACGGTTATCAGTTGGTCGCAACGCACGTCCAGATTTCTCGCTTACGAACCACATCGTAATTTATCTAGACCCTTGCACCTAATCTTGTGATGACTTTCTTTTCACAACAAGTTCCATAACACTCAAGCGGTTACAACTGGCACAATTTCAACATTTAGGCCAACACATTGCATATATCAACATTCAGACAAGCAATATTGGGCACATAATCATATCAAAGCATTCAAGTAATACACCGTTCACATTCATAGTTAATTTGCAACAACTAGAAGCACACATTCACCGTTCCAAGTTACAACTCGCAGACAAATCCAATTTCTTTAATTAGTTTGTTACATAAACGACCATTATCCATGCCTTATACGGTCCATAAGGCCATATACCAATTGGAACCTTCTCAATTCCAATTAAATTTCTTGTGTCCCTTCATCCGGGACTACGGCGTCTAGTTCACCTTGTTGAAATACCAATTGGAATCGGGAGATACCAATTGGACTCAACTCATACCACAAGCGACAATAGTAGCTAGCAAGCCCCACAAAACTGCTAATTTCAATCACAGAACTTGGTCGAACCCAATTCTTAACCGCCTCAACCTTTAACTGATGGTAACCAGACCTTAAATCAATCTTAGAGAAAATCGATGCACCTTGCAATTGGTCAAAAGGTCATCTATCCGAAGCAATGAATATTTGTTTTGAATGGTGACCTTATTCAATTGTCGGTAGTCTATACACATCCTCTCTTGCTAGTGTTGGTGTTACCGTTGTTGTTGCTCTAGCTAAGACCATAGAGTTAAGGAGGAAAGATACCAATTTGTATAACTCAGATACCAATTGGATTCAGGTCATAGCACGAAGGAGTAGAAAGAAGTGAGTTTTTCCTAAAGACCTATAGCCTCTCGAAGAAAGAACGGACGTCTTCGTACCGTTCAACAAGACTCTACTAGACTCGTTTTGGTACAATGAGATCAATGAACCTAGGGCTCTGATACAAACTTTGTCACGACCCAGACCGTCTTGATTGGCACCCACACAAATCCTCCGATGGGAGAACCATTACTACAACCCAAACAAATAAATTTTATGAAAACAAAGGCATTTAAGAATACGAAAGCAGGTTTAACTGACTATAAAAATGGAGTCCCCATAAACTCCAGAGTTTTAACAAACAACTAACCAAACTAATGCGAAAGAACAACCCCTAGAACATGAAAGTCATTGTACCAAAACTCTACTAATGACAAGTCTAAGAAACAATGGGTACAACCCCAAAACTAACAACACCTTAAACAATAGTCTTAGACCGAAAAGAGTGGACTTAAACAAGAGAGACTCATGGCAGCCTGAAAGAACTAGCTCACCCTTGAATCCGATCACGATCAATATTTACCTAGCTGAGGTCTATCAATAGCCGCCTGAAGATGCCCTGTATTCAACAAAGAACAAGCAAGTGCAGTATCAGTACACAACCATAGTGTACTGGTAGAATCACGTAGCTATCCCAAAAGTGAAACACATGCAAGTAACCACAACATTATAAAACAAGCATATATCAAACATATACAATATTAGTCATTTTTTCAGGATCAATGTATTGCACGTTCTTAATAATACACATTGGTTATCAATTTAGAGCAACATACAGTATTCTAATATCAATCATAATTAGATATGAACGTAATCATCACAAGTAGATACACAACACAATTCAATGGTCCTCTCACGGAACCCAATTCAATAGCACTCTCATGGAACCCATACCCAATTTGTTAGTGTGCCGGATTGTGACACCCGTTCCAATGTTTATGTCGGTACGTGGCAACCTGTTTATGCCGGAACGTGACAACCGATCCCATATTATGTCGGAACGTGGCAATCGATCCCAATTAGTGTGTCAAATCGTGACACCCGCCCATTCAGTAAACCGCAATCACAATGTATATTCTCACAATCATACAACAAGAGGTGATTCATGGTATACAATTATTCGTTCATACTCATTTACATAGGGTGTGATCAATAATGCAACATTCGCATGAAATACAATGAAGCAATTACAAACATATATCGCATAAACGTGAAATCACAACCATCACCTACCTCAAAACAAGCTTGAAACCCTAAGAAACTTGATCCTTCCCTTTTCGGATTCGTTCCGCTTGTTCTTGGTCTACAAACAATCAATATAATACGGGAATCAATAAACAATCAATAATTACCCGAATTAGTAACAATTCTATGAACCCTAGATCAAATTCATGATCCCAATTATCCAAATTAGGGTTGTTTCCACCATAGAATTTATAACAAAACTCTCCCCCATCAACATTCACCCATTCTATTATGTTCTACGGATTGAAAAATGGATTTGAGGAGTGAAAAGCTTACCTTTAGCCTCAAGAATGGTGAAAAACGAGTAGGAGTCGCCTGAGGTTCGTTCCTTAGCTCTAAAAATCGAAAAGTGCCAAATATGGTCGTTTAAGAGTTTATTTACGAATTTATGCCACATCAAACCTGCCACAGCGGCCCTCACCCCCGCTGGAGCGGCCCTCAATGAGCTATTTAAAGAATTCCAAGATCCCCATTTCACAACACACCTCTAGACAACAACGTTAAAAAAATAACCTTTACGCTAAGATCGATTCCGAGAGTTCTACCCGCCCGAATTCAATTCCGTAAAATCGTACGGGTTTTTTAACGAGTTATCTAACTACTCATGTAATCAAAATCATAATTAACTCACCCGGTTGTTACCAGATTTCCCTACACCTTAAAGACTCCGATTTCATCTAAATCTGGACTAGGTTGGGAAAATCCAATTACTACAAAAAAAAAAAATCGGTCCCAAATTCTTTCCCCATTGGCTTTTCCATAACGATGGAAATCAGGTCGTTACAATTATAGGGTGATTATTTGTAAAAAGAAGAAATGATTTATTTTATGAAATAAGAAAATAAGAGTGAAATAGAAATAATAATATAATATTGGAGAGAAAAAAAAGATTTTTTAGAGAGTAAAATAGAGAATTGTGTTGGAGTTGGTTGTCTGAAAAAATAGAGAACTCTATAATTGGAGAGTAAAATAGAGGGTAAGGTTGGAAATGCCCAAATGAGATGTAATTTTACTGTATGTATTGTTTGGTTGGTCATGTAATTGGATTGGGTCTGGGGGTAATTGGCAAGGGTAATTACACTTTTCAATTCACAAGGGGTTGTTAATTGTTGATAATTACATGGTGTAATTACAAACTTATTACTTTTTAATTTCTTTATTTTTTTTGTTTTAATGTATTTTTTATTTTATTTTTATTATTCTAATATTTTTTTAAAATATATATATATTTTATTTTATATTATTTATATTTCATTTTTCTTCTCATTCTCAACCTTTCATTCATGTGATTTCAAGCAATTTTTTGTATAATCTTGTCATGACCCAGACCGTCGTGATTGACACCCACACTAGCTCTCCGGTGGGAGAACCAAAATTACAGCTCAACTAATCAACTTTACCAAAGTACTACACATTTAAAGCTACGGAAGCAGGATTAAATAACTATATAATTAATACGGAGTCCTCATAAATTTCAGAAGTTCAACTAACATCTAACAACTAATGTGGAAATAACTCCTAGAACCTGAAAGTCATTGTACCAATACTCTGATTAACTAACAAGTCTAAGAAGAGGGGGCACAGCCCCGAAAACTAAACAAAACACCCTAAACAAATAGTCTGAGTCCGAAAAGAGTGAACTTAAACAAGAGAGATACATGCCAGCCTGAAAGAACTGGCTCACCCTTGAATCCGATCATGCTCAATAGTCACCTAGCTGAGGTCTGTCAGTAGCCGCCTGAATATGCCATGAACTCAACAAGTAAAGAACAAGTGCAGTATCAGTACACAACCACAATGTACTATTCAAGTAAGTGAAACATATATAAAAACAGTCACAACATAGTAAACATGCATATACCGAACATATACGATATCAGTTATCATTTCAGGAGCAATGTACAATTCCACATTCTCAATAATACGCATATATGACAAGTCAATGGTCCTCTCATGGAACCCATACCCAAACTGTTAGTGTGCCGGATCGTGACACCCGATCCAAGTTAGTGTGTCGAAACGTGACACTTGATCCAATATATATGTCGGTACGTGATATCCGATATCAGTTAGTGTGTCGGAACGTGACACCCAATCCAATCATCATACCACAATTACAATCACAATGTACATTCTCATAATCATACAATCAAGTGTTGATTCATGACATACAATCGTTCATTCAAACTCATTTACATTAGGTTTAATCAACATGCTTCATTCACATACATACATGCATTACAATGAAGCAATTACTAATATACATCACGCAAAACATGAAATCAAACCATCACCTACCTCGAAACCAAGCTTGAATCCCTCTAAGGCACATGAATCTTCCTTTTTCGAATTCTTTTCGCTTGTTCGTGGTATAAAAATAAACAATTAATGCACGGATCAATAAACGAGGTTTAATTACCCGGACTCCAATCAAACTTATCAACTCTAGGCTAAACCCAAGTTCCCAATACCCAACTTAGGGCTTTTTCAACCATTAACTTCAGATCAAAACCTTCCCCCAATACTAATTAGCCAAGAATCTAAGTTCTACAGATGAAAAAATGGATTAAAGAAGTAAAATTCTTACCTTTAGTGCTACAAGAGGTGGAAAACCTTCAAGAAATAGCCTTGGGTTGTTTCTTAGCTCTCAAGAATGAACTTATGCAGAAAACAATATTTTTGGGGGGTTTTGCCCCATTTAAGTCGCAACTGTGCCGCTACCGCCACCCCGCCCTGACGGCTTGCACGAAAACAGAGAGTCGAATTAGAGTTTCAAACCCCCATTTCACAACTGACATTCAACCCATGACATTCAAAAACAACTTGTTCACGCTAAGATCAGTTTCGGGAGTTCCACTCTCCTGAATTTGATTCCGTAAAGTCATATGTGTTCCTTAACGTCTTAGCTATCCACTCATGTGATAAAATTCATTATTAGATCTCTCATTCATTACATTATTTCCTAGACCCCACTTACTCAGATTTCGTCCAAATCTGGACTAGGCAAGGAATTTCCAAGTTACTACCCAAAAGTTTTCTGGCTCCAATTCTTTTCCCATTGGCTTTTCCCTAACGATGGAATTATATCGTTACAATAGATACCAATTTACCCATCACTCATCCCCGAGTGATCAACTAGGAAACACTGGCTAAAGTAAGGGTAGAATAGTATCTTAATCTTCGAATTACTGGGGATATTTGTCTCACATATCCTTCTCGGTTTCCACAGTAGATTCCTCAACCGGACAATGCTTCATTGAACTTTCACAGACTTTATCTCCTTGGTCCTCAGCTTTTGGACATCGCGATCAAGAATTGTAACCGGTTCTTCCTCATATTGAAGGTCTTTATTTAACAAAACTGAGTCTCACTTAATTATGTAATCCCCGTCCCCATGATACTTCTTCAACATGAATGCATGAAACACTGGATGAACTCAAGCTAGGAGGTAAAGCCAATCTATAGGCCACTGGCCCTACACAATCAAAAATCTCAAATGGCTTTATGTATCGAGGACTAAGCTTGCCCTTCTTTCCAAATCTCATCACCAAATCAACCCCCAAAGGTTTCACATGTTTAGTCTCAAACCAACCAATTGAAGACCTACGCATCCTTCCATACACTGCCTCAATGAAGTCATTACAATACTAGAGTGATAAATATTGTTGTATGTAAACTTAACTAACAATAAAGTTATTCCCAATAACCACCAAAGTTGATCAGACACACGCCTGCAACATGTTATTAAGGACCTTGACACGATCATCAGGACGAATCCTTTCTCACATAAGAATGATAAAAAATTTAATTAATACTTGCTACAATTAGAAGCTAACCTGAACCAACCAACACACACTCATAATACCCAACCAATCATAGTTATTATCAACATCTCCCTCTCACAACATAAATTCTCATGAGCTTAAGTTATAAAACAATTGATCTTTGGACATCATATACTCATCGAAGGATATGTCCAAGCATACAAACCCTCTAACAACATTATCGAAATGCTAGATTTAGTAATTGTGATTATAGATTACCCTTAAGAATAGTAGAATTGGACCCAATGATCCCCATATTCAACCACACATAATCGATACATGACCTCGACGATTAGATGAATATTAAGATTATCATAGAACCATAATTGCGCATGGTAGCTCTTCTATGAATTATCACAAGCAAGGTGGTACATGTAGAACCACTGAAATACTTTAACCACTCCAAGACAACACCAAATATGTCATCTGAAATAACCAAATATTCCCAATCATTCCACTCAACCAAGAGACATCGTAGGATCGGTACACCTGATCCACCACTAGGGATCCTCCCATAAAAGTGAAAACACATGTGATCATAGCTAGTGAATCATAGTCACAACCATGTACAAAATCAAATAGATGGTCACATAAGAATTTACGGAATAAATTTTTAAAACACTAAAGGTTTTCCTCCGAAGAGTCGATACTAGTCCTTTCCATTCAGTTGACTCCACATACTCTTCACATCATTCCACTGAAGTCCACACTCTCAATACTAACAACCATCATGAACACTCCGATCATTTACCTTACTCTAAATCAACACTTTTAAATGAAAACCTTTCTTAGGTACTTTAACAATCAAAAGTAATAAACTTTACGACTCAAACCAAGTGTAAGTCCTTTCAAAGGCTCAATACATGATACAATTGATAATTTCTCACCTTACACATTCATACCTTGACAAAATATATCACCACGAATGTAGACTTACAATGAAAAATTTGAATTGTAAACTCAACCATATTTATCTATCAACATTAGCTTATACCTTGAAGAATTTTATGAATTCATGGATCTTCGCTTATCATTGATCGCATCTCCATCGATCTTACAATATCTTTCGCTCAAAATTCAATCGTACTCATTATTAAACTCAAAAACAAAGCACTTATCATCACCCTCGAGATAATGTATGTACACTCCTTTCTCAAGTCTCTTCCATTAGTTTTTAACCAATCTGATGGATCCGTGACACTATTACAATAGCCACAACAAAAAGAATCAAATCACGCTTCTCTAAACCCAATTATCTACCCCTCTGAAGATACCTATTTAGTATTTGCAATCAAACAACATATTCTTGCTCTCGCCTCTCTCTAAAGGTTGTACTACATCCCACTATTTTTCCTTCATTATGACTTTAGCTTTTTAAATTCTAATTGAGTGGTGTTCCACCGTCTCTTAAAACTTTCCATACAACCACGTTACTCACCAAATATTAGAAAACCACAACTTAGATACTCGCAAGTCGTAATTACTATACAAAATTCGCTTAACCAACAATCTTATTATATAGTTGCATCTCATCAAAATCCATCACGAACTCTTATTACCATTATGCTCAGTCAACCCTGACTATCACTACGAAGTAGCGCTGGCAAGGGGATGGGGACGGAGACTGAGGGACGAGACGAAGGGGGACGGTACGGAACGAGGGACGGTGCTAGCGGGATTTTGCCGGGACCGGAATTGGGGGGACAAAACTACGTCCCATCCCGTCCCACTATATATACGGCATGGGACGGGGTTTGACGGGACCGGACGGAAAGTGGGATTTTTTATTTTTTATATACTTATTTATTTGTATTGAAATTATATGTTATTGAATAACATTTTTAGTTTATTTGGTTTTCAATAACATTTTTAGCTAATAAATAATGCTTAAGTTTCAAGTTTCAAATTTCAAATTCAACTTTCAAATTTCATATTTGAGAATTTCAAATTTGAGAAGTTCAAATTTGTATTTTAAATATTTTAAAGTAATTTAAGGTTGAAATTTCAAATGTCAAATTTCGATTTTTAAATTAAGTATTTTAAAGTTAGTTTAGTATATATGTAAATATGTATGTATATATTAAAATTAAAATGCAAGACAATAGTTGTATAAAAACGACTTGAATAAAGCCTTCAAATTTATTCAATAAAATCTAATTGCAACTTAGAACTTAGAAGTTACAATTTACAAATATTAGTGGAGTAACAAATTTACGCAGCCACCTTCTACGAAGGGTTCTGTTTCAATAAGTTCTCATATGTTAAACTAATATTTGTTACAAATATTAGATGTGTAACTAATTTACGCAGCCACCTTCTAGGAAGGGTTCTGTTTCAATTAGTTCTCGGATGTAATCTAATATCTGTGTTCTCCTTTAAAATCCAATTCTAATTGTCGAATCATATCGATGGTGACATCCTCCGGTGTTGGCAAACTTGCTAGAAACTCTTGTGACTCTAATTCATCGTCACTAGAGTCAATTACCGATTTAACCCAAGCTTCTTGTCTGGAACTTAACTTTGGCAAATTATAATTCCTTCTCTCGGCGTTGACCAGTTTCTAAATAAAATTGATGTTTCCAAACCTTCTTCCGCCAATGAATGTCTATGATCGCCAATTTGAAACCTTGACGCAATAAAAGCAGCTTTCGATGCAACTGATGAAGCTTGAATAACTAGAACATCACGAACCATTTTGCTCAAAATTGGAAATGCAATGCTCCTCCTCCTCCACCATGCTAATAAATCTTCATTGCAATCTTTGTCTTCCACTGTTTCTAAAGATTGATTAAGATATTCTTCAAAATCATCACGATTAGTAGAATTAAGTCCAACAAAACCTCACCTATAACTTGAAATTCGAGCTTTACTCTGAGGATTAGAAGTTTGACCAACTTCTCCTTGAGTATTTCCTGTAGCTCTATATTTTTCATACAAAACTTTTGCTTCTACTTTTATGCTAGACTTACACATTTCACAAGTTGGAATTTCTTCCAGTAAAATTTCTAAAGTATCATAAAAAGTGTCAACAAGTCCCTGCACACCTCGTAATTTATAGTCAGGATGAAGTAAAGTAGCAGTTAAATAAATTTGAGGAATAGGAAAAAAATATTTTTTAAAATTTTCAATCATACCTTCAATTACAACTCTAAATTTTTAAAAAAAAATTAATTTAGAAAATTGAATTGAAATAGCACAAATATTTATTAATACTGATGAAATAGTAGGATAATAAATTCCAGAAAACATGGTTGTAGCATCACAAAAAAGTCTTAAAAATTCTAATAGTACATTAGTTTCTTCCCAATCTTCTTCACAAATTCTATCTAATGGGTCAGCATTATGAGCATTAAACACCATTAGTACGGGTCCTTTAAATTCGTAAGCAACTGAAAGCATTTCGTAAAAAGAATTCCAGCTTGTTTTAATATGTTTTGGAATTTTTCTTGGTGGCAAATCACATAGTACACAACACTCATTAAATTCCCTAATTCTAGCAGCTCTATGAGCAAAAAAAATCCAGGCAACAGCATATTCAATTTTCATACAACCACAATCAAATAATGAAATACCATCTTGTACAACTAAATTTAATACATGTGCAACACATCTAACATGAAATGCATTAACATCAATTGGACATAATCTAACTTTTAACATACTAGCAGCGTTTGTATTATTAGATTCACTATCTAACGTGACAGACATTACTTTATCTATAAGCATGTAATAATCTAAAACACTCAAAATATATGAAGCTATATATGCACCAGTTTTTTTCTTTACACATTCTTTATAACTTAAGATTTTTTTTTGCAAATTCCAGTTATGATCAATCCAATGTGTTGTAACAGTTAAATAATCATGTCCATTAACACTACGACCCATATCCAAAGTTATAGACACTCTACAATCTAATATACTAAATATACAACGAAGACTATTGACAATGTTTACCTTGATTTACAAAAACATCAAATTTAACAGTATTTCTTGAAAAATCTCTATAAGTAGGATTATAAGTTTGTTGAATATATTCAATAAAATCGGGATGTGAAGGAAAACTATAAGGCAAACCACAAACAGAAACCATTTTAGCTAAATTTTCGTGATCTCTTTCCTTATTATATTTATGTTGTGTTAGTGGACCACTGAGGTTAGAAGGATCTAATGTTCCTTGAACCATGTTAGAAGCCCCTACCGATTCATTAACATTAATATCAAAATCATTAACTGGAATTCCTTTTTTTCTATCGGCTAATGCTTTAGCTTCTTTATATTGAATCGGCACACAAGATAACAAAGGTCTATTTAACCCCCCATCCCACCTTGAACTCCACCTTGTTTATGTTTAAAAGGTTGCTTACACTTATTACAAATAGCAATAGAGTTTTCCTTATCTAAATTCATAAATTGTCACACAACAGAAGTTTTAGGGCGTTGATACTTCACATTCTCCCTTGTATGAGGTATAAGGGTGGGCGTCCACAATTTTGCTCCGTTGAATTTGTAGTTTCATTTGGAATTACTGTCACCGGACCAGTAGGTGTATCTTCTAATTCCTCTTCTCCCGAACCAACTTCTACTTCTTCACCTGAATTTTCATCAAGATAAGGATTAATATTACCATAAATTCGTTCTAAAAAGTTCATGATCGAGTTGAACATTTTGAATCAATATCATAAGAAGTATCATCAACATAAGTAGAATCATTTGTATTAAATCTAACTCTAGACATTGATTTAGAAGAAGTACCACCACATTTACGCTTATTTTTTTCTTTACTACTTTTTTTATTAAAATTAAATAATATACTAATGTCACTTGGTTCTTTCTCTTTTCCTTTACCGGTATCTTTTGTGCTAGAACTCATATTTAATTACATATAAAGTGTAATATAAAAATAATAATAACATAAAAATTAATAACGAAAAATAAAATATAAATATTATGAAACGAATGTACCAAACGTCTGCGTTAATAGCAGACGTTATAACCGATTCTTGAAGCTTGTAGTTTGTTGTAACTCGTAATTTGGAACTCCAATGCTTGATAGCAAATATGAGAATTATATATATTATGAAATAATATGAAAATTTAGAATTGAAATATATGTATTATAATAATATGAGACTTAAATGGAATAAAAAATTAAGACTTAAGATTGAGAGGATATAGAAATAGATGAAAGAATAGATGATTTTGTAAGAAATAATAAGGGATAGAAGGGTATTTATAAAATTAAAAATGGGTTAAAATGTATTTATGATAACTTGAGGGTTTAAATTAAAATATTAAAAGTAGGGGGGTGGTAGGGGTGTTGGGGAAGTGAAAAAGTGGAATAAATCCGTTGGGGGGGGGGCACTAGTCGTTGCCCCAACGATTGGCAACAGATACAATTTTAAAAAAAAACAAAGGGGATCCCGCAAAAACCGGCCGGTTCAGAGGGGCCAGGACAGGGTCGGGTCGATCGGGAGCAAAGGGTGAATCGGCCCCTAACCGGTCCCCTAACACGAAATCCCCCTAACCCACGGGAATAGACGGGACCAGGTCCGACGAGATTGTTCTCGAACAAGTCACGGCCGGGGCGGGCCGACCCGGTCCCCCTACCAGCCCTACTACGAAGTCAACCTTTTCATCGACATAACCCCTCAAACTCAGGTATGCCCATCAAATTCAAAGGACTAACCCAATTTTATACGCACTTTCTTACTAAAATCTTCAATTGCCTTCACCCAAATATACTCATTGGGACCTTCTTTATCCATAAGCTTTTCATTTCGATATCAATCCACTCTTTTATGACTTAAGATAAAATTACCAGTCTTCTTACCACCATCCTTCTTCTTAAAAAACAGGACAGGAGCACCTTACGGGGAAACACTAGGATGGATGAAACCTTTATCAAGAAGCTACTGGATTTGAGCTTTAAGCTCTCTTAATTCGGCCGGAGCAATGCGATACGGAGAGATGGAAATAAGGTGAGTACCAGGTTCCAAGTCAATACAGAAATCTATATCTCTATCCAGAGGTATACCAATCAAATCAGTAGGAAATACTTCTCTAAATTCTGAGATCACATGAATAGACTCAATAGAGGGAGACTCAACCTCAACATCTCGAATATGAGCCAAATACGCCTAACACCCTTGCCCCACTTGTTTCCTAGCCCACGCGAAAGATATGACCTTAGTTGGTATAAACCAAATAAGCCAAACAACTCTGCCCCACCAGTTTCCTAGCTCGAATGGAGGATATGATCTTAGCTGGCTTAGGCTTGTACACCCCTTCCCACTCTAACTTTTTTGCTACCCGAGATCTCTAGAGTCACATACTTAGTATTACAATTAAGCACAATATAATAGGGGGACAACCAAGTCATGCCTAAGATCATATCAAAGTCAGTCATATCCAAAATAACCAAATCAGCCAAAGTCTGAAAACCTATAAACAAGATAAGACAAGCATGATAGATATGGGTGACTATGATATACTCTCCAACTGAGGTAGAAACATGGATGGGGGCAACAAGTACATCATAAATCATATCAAATCCCAAGTAAAACTAAACTGACCCATATGAATAAGTAGAACCCGAATCAAACAAAACAGTAGTCATTCAGTCACAGACAAGAATAATACATGTGATCACTGCATCAGACACCTCAGCCTTGGTCTTGTCCGGTAAGGCATAAAATTGAGCCCTCTCATCTTGACGGGCAACCTCATTGCCTAGCGGCACTGCTCCCCTACCTGCATTACCATTTCCCCGCCTCCACGACCTCGCTGATTTCCTCCTCATATGCCCAGATTCTCCACAATTGTAACACACTTAATAGCTTGACCAAGTAAGTATCGCTGCTATTGTAGTAGTCGCATCATAACCCTCTTTGATGTACACTCAATCTAGAAAATCGCATTAGAGATCCTAACATCAATTGTCGCGACAAAATTTCATCATTTACTAATTATGCAACCCATACATGTTATGACAACAATACTAATTGCCTTTTCCAAAGTAATGTTGTTCATTATCTAGCCGTCCCTTTCAAAACTTCTTGAATGTTATCACCTATAAGCTTGAATCTGTAAATCTGACCTTAATTCTTACACAAAGCGACGAATTTGCTCTTTTTGACTGAAGCAACGTGGAGTACCATATTTGGATAAAACACAAACTTTTGCCTTAAAAGGCTGCAACCAAATACATGGTGTTGCTCTATATTCTGGAACTCATCTCTCCTCATATCCCTCAAAGTAAAGGCCATATACTTCTCCATAAAGAAAGCTATCAAATGTTTTCCAAGTCATGGGTAGTGCATTTACTAGTCGGCACTGAACATGAGACCACCACAACATTTTGGCGTCTCCCTTGAATGGTAAATCATAACCTCAACACCAAATCACTCTACCTTATCCCTCTTATGAATCAGCTCATGACAATCAACAAGAAAATCATGTTGGTCACTAGTCATTACATGCCCACATGTCCTCTCTTGCTACTGTTGGCGTTTCCACTTTAAAAACTCAATTACTAACCAGATGCGAAATAGAGTGAAGAAATTCATATACCAATTTGTATCACCTAGATACCAATTGGATCCAAGTCATAGCACAAAAAGAGTAGAAAGAAATGAGTTTTTAGTAAAGTCCTATAGCCTTTCGAAAAAAAGTACAGACGTCTCTGTACCATTCCGCAAGACTCTACTAGACTCGTTTTGGTACAATGAGATCAACGAACCTAGGGCTCTGATACCAACTTTGTCACGACCCAGACCATCGTGATTGACACCCACACTAACCATCCGGTGGGAGAACCAAAACTACAGCCCAACTAATCAACTTAACCAAAGTAATACACATTTAAAGCTACGAAAGCAGGTTTAAATAACTATATAATTAATACGGAGTCCCCATAAACTCCGTAAGTTCAATTAACATCTAACAACGAATGCGGAAATAACCCATAGAACCTGAAAGTCATTGTACCAAAACTCTAATTAACTAACAAGTCTAAGAAAAGGGGGAGCAACCCCGAAAACTAAACAAAACACCTTAAACAAATAGTCTGAGTCCGAAAAGAGTGTACTTAAACAAGAGAGATCCATGGCAGCCTGAAAGAACTGGCTCACCCTTGTATCTAATCACGCTCAATAGTCACCTAGCTGAGGTCTGTCAGTAGCCGCCTGAATATGCCCTACACTCAACAAGGAAAAAACAAGTGCAGTATCAGTACACAACCACAGTGTACTGATAGGATGTTATTCCAGTAAGTGAAACATATATAAAAGCAGTCACAACATAGTAAACACGCATATACCGAACATATACAATATCAATTATCATTTCACGAGCAATGTACAATTCCACATTCTCAACAATACGCATATATGACAAGTTAATGGCCCTCTCATGGAACCCATACTCAAACTCTTAGTGTGTCGGATCGTGACACTCGATTCAAGTTAGTGTGTCAGAACGCGACACCTGATCCAATATGTATGTCGGTACGTGACATCTAATCCCAGTTAGTATGTCGGAACGTGACACTCGATCCAATCATCATACCTCAATCACAATCACAATGTACATTCTCATAATCATACAATCAAGTGTTGATTCATGGCATACAATTGTTCATTCATACTCATTTACATTTTGGTTTGATCAACATGTTTCATTCACTTCACATACATTGCATTACAATGAAGCAATTACTAACATACATCACACAAAATATGAAATTAAACCATCACCTGCCTCGAAACCAAGCTTGAATCCCTCTAAGGCACTTGAATCTTCCCTTCCCGAATTCTTTCCGCTTGTTCGTGGCCTAAAAACAAATAATTAATGCACGAATCAATAAACAAGGCTTAATTACCCGGATTACAATCAAAATTATCAACCCTAGGCCAAATCCAAGATCCCAATACCTAACTTAGGGCTTTTTCCACCATTAAATTCATATCAAAACCTTTCCCCAATGATAATTACCCAAAAATCTAAGTTCTACGGATCGAAAAACGAATTAGGGGAGTAAAATTCTTACCTTTAGTGCTAGAATAGGTGGAAAACCTTCAAGAAATATCCCTGGGTCGTTTCTTAGCTCTCAAGAACGAACTTATGCAGAAAATAACATTTTTGGGGGTTTTTACCCTATTTAAGTCGCGACTGTCCCGCTACAGCGGCCCCGACCTGTCGGCTTGCACGGAAACAGAGAGTCGAATTAGAGTTTGAAACCCTCATTTCACAACACATCTTCACCCCATGACATTCAAAAACAACTTGTTCACGCTAAGATCAGTTTCGGGAGTTCCAGTCGCCTGAATTCGATTTCGTAAAGTCGTATGGGTTCCTTAACGTCTTAGCTATCCACTCATGTGATAAAATTCATAATTAGATATCTCATTAATTACTAGATTTCCCTAGACCCCACTAACTCAGATTTCGTCCAAATCTGGACTAGGCTAGGAATTTCCAAGTAACTACCCAAAAGTTTTCTGGCTCCAATTCTTTCCCCATTGGCTTTTTCCTAACGACGGAATCAAGTCGTTACAAATCTAAAAAAATACGTTCGTATAATTTTGTTAGTATTCTAATTTTAAAATTGAAGTAGAATTCATTGTTAAATAAAGTTATGAACTTACCTTTTCCTTTTTAAAAAAAATTGTATTTATGTATGTTATGTTGAAATTTGATATAAGAGTATTATGTTAAATGTTTGAACTTTTTTTCATTTTTTCTCTCATTTGCATTTTTATGTGATAAATTCAAGAAAGTTAAATTTTCTTAATCAAACTATACGTGTGGCTTTAAATACTTCCTACGTTCCTTTTGTATGTTATCCTTATTAAAAATAGATAATCTTTAATAGTACTTGTCATTTAAACAAAACCAACACGTACATAAATAACATTATTTTTCTTATTTTACCTTTGAGAGTTATTAGCCTTGAAAATATGACTTTGACAGACATTAAAAACTATACAAAAAGTACAATAAATTGCAACTTTTTACATATCAATATGATGTAAAAATACATCATAAAATGTTAGTCAAAGTTCTTATAGTTTAACTGTAAAAAAAAAACCATGACTATTAAATATGGACGGGGGAAATATTATTTACTGGTCAAAAAATAAACTACATCTATATCACAAAACTATCCATATTAAATTGAATGTATACATATAGTTCTATAATATATATGTGTATTTCAAATCGACTTACTCAGTGTATATTCTATATGTATACATTCTTATAATTTATATACATAAATGAAGATAATTGTATCGACATCGGGTTTCACAATATTTATATCTCAAAAAGTTTTAGTTATACATAATACATATAATTGAATGTATAGCTATTATAATGTATATAACTGTTTGAATTTTGCATTACATATTTTGTGTATATATGTTGATTAATTTTAAAATTGTATACATAATTAATTTTAGATTGGTGTACAAGATTAATTTTAGGTTATATGCATAATTAATTTCAGATTGATATACAAATTCTTTTCTGCCATTTGAGTCTGATGTATATATCATGTATACCAAATCAACTTGTTCTACTATTTTCAGATTGAACAAATTGTTATGTACATTATCTCATATATATCCAAACCAAAAGGTCCATACAACATGTGTATGCAAATCAAACGACAATAAAACTTAAAGCAGATTGTATGCATGCAACAAACTTGTAGGTGTGTATAAAATATGTATACAAATTTAGACTGCAATAAAACTCAATAAATCCGTATATGTATATATCAGGTGTATCAACTCAAATTGTGATCGATATACATTTAAAGGACATAATAAACTTTTAAGAGACATTATGTATTTCAATATATAAAAATTAATAATCATGTATTGTATATATAAAATTATAACTTAGTATACACAATATTAACTAGTAAAACAATCACTATTATTTATAAACATATATACATTCAAATTCATCCTTGTGTATGATAAATTATTGAGTATTCCTAATAAAGTTTGGACAATCCCTTTTAGTTCGGTATATGACCACTCATGATTAAATTGTCTTTTTGCTCATAAATCATTGCCGAAGTCTCGATTTCTGAACTGAAAATCCAAATTGAAAGGAGTTCAACATAAGTACAATTGACCAGAGTTGAACTAAATTTTGGAAGCTCATGACTTCTTAGTTTGAGTAGGTACATAAATATATCGTTTAACTTAGTCTGAGCTCTATGCATTCTTATTTTGGATGTGTACAAGTAGACACTTAAACATGTATAAAGTTAAGCAAGTAAACACACATTCTACGTGGCATAATACACCTAGGACACCACGTAGGATGCGAATTGTTATGTAGAACGCCAAGTAAAATGTATGTGTCTACTTGTTCAACTATATACAAATTTAAGTTTCTACTTGTGCACATCCAGAGTTGCAGGCATAAACATAGATAAAGCCAAGTTAAATGACACGTTGATATATTATGTCTATTTTTAATTTGTAGAGAAATTATAGAATATAATTTATTTATTTTTTGTAAAATGTTATATGGTAAATCAAAATATAAATATTGGAGAAATTATTGTGAATCAATATGAGAGATTTATGGATAAAAAAAGAAAGATTTTATGAGGACAGACAGATAAACCTGAAAGAGGCGAGATTTTAGGAGAAAAAGTAAAAAATACATAAATTTCTAGTATTAAAAGCTAATTACTTTATATTTTTATTCTTTCTCAAATTACAAAAATTCCTTAAATTTATAAGATTTCGGATACATCAAGAAACCTGCGGATACATAGCTCAGGGATTACGAATGATACATTACATAATGGGAGGGATGTATCCGAGATGGGATAAGGATGTATCCGAGAGGGGAGGGATCAATTGCGACCTTAAAAAAATTTCGCAACTCCTTAAACAGTAAACTAAACCTTCAACTTGTTCTAAGAGGTGGCAATACTTGTATATATATAATAAAAATTTTAGCTCTATATATGATGTAATTTTCTAGCGAAGGGATGTCGATTGACACCCCTTGGGCAAGGGTGGCTCCGCGCCAAGGAGGGATGCATCCAGAGAGGATATGAATGTATATGAGAGGTGATAGAGATGTATCGAGAGATGATATGGATGTATCCGAGAGAAATTTTTGTAATTTTTTTAAATGATAAAATTTTTAGAGACTATGTTAAGAAAACATGTTTATTTATGTAATTTTCCAAAAAAAATTGAATTTACAAAATAATTGTTGGAGTAATTATTTGCTACTTTTATTAGCTTAAAAGGGATAAAATGGCCATTTTGTGCCAACTTTTCAAAAGAGGGCTAATAGATGTCAATTCCCTTGTATCTAAGTTCTATGTTTAGATACAAATTATGTACGTTACGAATTGATATCCTACTTTAAAATTAATGTACTACTCCCTCGGTTCCTAATTACTTGTCTATTTTTGAATTGACACACCTATTAAGAAAATAATTAATGACGTGATGAGTTTATCATGTTACCCCTATTAATTATGAAGTGGATGAAAAATTCTATATATTTCAAAGTAATTAATCATTTAATTGAGGGTATAATAGATAAAAAAAATTGTCCTTTATTGATTTGTCAAAATAGACAAGTAATTAGGGATAACTATTAAAGAAAAAGTGGACAAGTAATTAGAGACGGAGGGAGTATTAATCTTTTTGGGTACTCTGAAAAATAGAAAAAATAACGGAACTTTATTTTAAAAAATATAGCTGTCCAACATAAATGAAAACGTGTTAATATTGTTGTGAGGTGCTATAGATGTTTACAATTATTTCAAATTGTCTTATATTAATCATTGACCCATAACCAACATTATTGTTGTGACTTGTGAGGTGCTATAGATGTGTACAATCATTTTCTTTCTTCCTCAACATTTTTGTTTCTTTCTTTTATGGTTCTTTTCTAAATATGTTTCTGGATTACTAAAGTAGTTTTTTTATTTACTCAATCTGAATGGAATTATAGATCTTCATTGTGATCTAATATTAATTTTATAGAACTGAAAATATTTTAATTTCTTAGTAACACATAGTTGTAATATTCATTTCTAGAAAATAAAGAATGTCAATTAACAATTTTTTCTTAAATCCAAATTGTAGACTATTTTTTAAGAAATGAAAAATATATTTGCTCTAAATTACAAATTTAAGAAATACCATATTTATAAAATAAAAGGGTATTTGAACAATTATGGCTAAAATCATTGCGGCCAAAATGACGTTACGAATTGATATCCTACTTTAAAATTAATGTACTATCAATTTTTTTGGGTGCTCTGAAAAATAGAAAAAAATAACGGAACTTTATTTTAAAAAATATAGTTGTCCAACATAAATGAAAACGTGTTTAAAATTTCAGTGGTTAATATTGTTGTGAGGTGCTATAGATATATACAGCTATTTCAAATTGTCTTTTATTAACCATTGACCCATAACCAACATTATTGTTGTGACTTGTGAGGTGCTATAGATGTGTACAATCATTTTCTTTCTTCCTCAACATTTTTGTTTCTTTCTTTATGGTAATGGTAATTAATTAATTAAACTTCGACGTTCTGAGGTACTTTATGTCCAACCCCCATAACACTGACAAGTGACAATATTTTTATTTTCAATGGTCTTCTAAATCCGTATAGCGCACCGCAGGTGTTAACACTCCTAACAATATTTTTTATTTTTTTTCATGTGAATAAGACTTGATGATATTAAATTTTTTTAGATTAAAGTTACTTCACTTTTATACCTAGCAAAACAATACTCCATCTCCCTCTGTCCCTAATTACTTATTCATTTTTGAATTGACACACCTATTCAAAAAATAATTATTAAAATAGTGAGTTTAACATTTTACCCCTATTAATTATGAAGTGGATCAATTAAAAATGTAAAATTTTCAAGAAAGTCTACTTTTTTTTCAAAGTAATTAATTGAGGATATAATAAGTACATGAACTGAAAATAATTTAATTTCTTAGTAACACATAGTTGTAATATTCAGTTCTAGAAAATAAAGAATGTCAATTAACAATTTTTTCTTAAATCCAAATTGTAGACTATTTTTTAAGAAATGAAAAATATATTTGCTCTAAATTACAAATTTAAGAAATACAATATTTATAAAATAAAAGGGTATTTGAACAATTATGGCTAAAATCAATGCGGCAAAAATGACGTTACGAATTGATATCCTACTTTAAAATTAATGTACTACTCCCTCTCCCTCTGTTCCTAATTACTTGTCCACTTTTGAATTGACACATCTATTAAGAAAATAATTAATGACTTGGTGAGTTTACCATTTTATCCCTATTAATTATGAAGTGGATGAAAAGTTCTATATATTTCAAAGTAATTAATCATTTAATTGAGGGTATAATAGGTAAAAAAAAATTGTCCTTTCTTGATTTGTCAAAATGGACAAGTAATTAGCTTTTAATACTAGAAATTTATGTAATTTTTACTTTTTCTCCTCCTAAAATCTCGCTTCTTTCAGGTTTATCTCTCTGTCCTCATAAAATCTTTCCTTTTTTATCCATAAATCTCTCATATTGATTCACAACAATTTCTCCAATATTTATATTTTGATTTACCATATAACATTTTACAAAAAATAAATAAATTATATTCTATAATTTCTCTACAAATTAAAAATAGACATAATATATCAACGTGTCATTTAACTTGGTTTTATCTATGTTTATGCCTGCAACTCTGGATATGCACAAGTAGAAACTTAAATTTGTATATAGTTGAACAAGTAGACACATACATTCTACTTGGCGTCCTACATAACAATTCGCATCCGACGTGGTGTCCTATGTGTATTATGCCACATAAAATATGTGCTTACTTGCTTAACTTTATACAAGTTTAAGTGTCTACTTGTACACATCCAAAATAAGAATGCATAGAGCTCAGACTAAGTTAAACGATATATTTATGTACCTACTCAAACTAAGAAGTCATGAGCTTCCAAAATTTAGTTCAACTCTGGTCAATTGTACTTATGTTGAACTCCTTTCAATTTGGATTTTAAGTTCAGAAATTGAGATTTCGGCAATGATTTATGAGCAAAAAGACAATTTAATCATGAGTGGTCATATACCGAACTAAAAGGGATTGTCCAAACTTTATTAGGAATACTCAATAATTTATCATACACAAGGATGAATTTGAATGTATATATGTTTATAAATAATAGTGATTGTTTTACTAGTTAATATTGTGTATACTAAGTTATAATTTTATATATACAATACATGATTATTAATTTTTATATATTGAAATACATAATGTCTCTTAAAAGTTTATTATGTCCTTTAAATGTATATCGATCACAATTTGAGTTGATACACCTGATATATACATATACGGATTTATTGAGTTTTATTGCAGTCTAAATTTGTATACATATTTTATACACACCTACAAGTTTGTTGCATGCATACAATCTGCTTTAAGTTTTATTGTCGTTTGATTTGCATACACATGTTGTATGGACCTTTTGGTTTGGATATATATGAGATAATGTACATAACAATTTGTTCAATCTGAAAATAGTAGAACAAGTTGATTTGGTATACATGATATATACATCAGACTCAAATGGCAGAAAAGAATATAGAATATACACTGAGTAAGTCGATTTGAAATACACATATATATTATAGAACTATATGTATACATTCAATTTAATATGGATAGTTTTGTGATATACATGTAGTTTATTTTTTGACCAGTAAATAATATTTCCCCCGTCCATATTTAATTGTCATGGTTTTCTTTTTTAGAGTTAAACTATAAGAACTTTGACTAACATTTTATGATGTATTTTTACATCATATTGATATGTAAAAAATTGCAATTTATTGTACTTTTTGTATAGTTTTTAATGTCTGTCAAAGTCATATTTTCAAGACTAATAACTCTCAAAGGTAAAATAGGAAAAATAATGTTATTTATGTACGTGTTGGTTTTGTTTAAATGGCAACTACTATTAAAGATTATCTATTTTTAATAAGGATAACATACAAAAGGAACGTAGGAAGTATTTAAAGCCACACGTATAGTTTGATTAAGAAAATTTAACTTTCTTGAATTTATCACATAAAAATGCAAATGAGAGAAAAAATGAAAAAAAGTTCAAACATTTAACATAATACTCTTATATCAAATTTCAACATAACATACATAAATACAATTTTTTTTAAAAAGGAAAAGGTAAGTTCATAACTTTATTTAACAATGAATTCTACTTCAATTTTAAAATTAGAATACTAACAAAATTATACGAACGTATTTTTTTAGATTTGTAACGACTTGATTCCGTCGTTAGGAAAAAGCCAATGGGGAAAGAATTGGAGCCAGAAAACTTTTGGGTAGTTACTTGGAAATTCCTAGCCTAGTCCAGATTTGGACGAAATCTGAGTTAGTGGGGTCTAGGGAAATCTAGTAATTAATGAGATATCTAATTATGAATTTTATCACATGAGTGGATAGCTAAGACGTTAAGGAACCCATACGACTTTACGAAATCGAATTCAGGCGACTGGAACTCCCGAAACTGATCTTAGCGTGAACAAGTTGTTTTTGAATGTCATGGGGTGAAGATGTGTTGTGAAATGAGGGTTTCAAACTCTAATTCGACTCTCTGTTTCCGTGCAAGCCGACAGGTCGGGGCCGCTGTAGCGGGACAGTCGCGACTTAAATAGGGTAAAAACCCCCAAAAATGTTATTTTCTGCATAAGTTCGTTCTTGAGAGCTAAGAAACGACCCAGGGATATTTCTTGAAGGTTTTCCACCTATTCTAGCACTAAAGGTAAGAATTTTACTCCCCTAATTCGTTTTTCGATCCGTAGAACTTAGATTTTTGGGTAATTATCATTGGGGAAAGGTTTTGATATGAATTTAATGGTGGAAAAAGCCCTAAGTTAGGTATTGGGATCTTGGATTTGGCCTAGGGTTGATAATTTTGATTGTAATCCGGGTAATTAAGCCTTGTTTATTGATTCGTGCATTAATTATTTGTTTTTAGGCCACGAACAAGCGGAAAGAATTCGGGAAGGGAAGATTCAAGTGCCTTAGAGGGATTCAAGCTTGGTTTCGAGCTCTTATATTAAATTTTAACATAACATACATAAATATAAAAAAAAAAAAAAAGGAAAAGGTAAGTTCATAACTTTATTTAACAATGAATTCTACTTTAATTTTAAAATTAGAATACTAACAAAATTATACGAACGTATTTTTTTAGATTTGTAACGACCTGATTCTGTCGTTAGGAAAAAGCCTTGGCCTCTCTCATCTCAAGAGGGAAAAATATATCAAGAAAAACACTTTTGAACCACAACGGCCACCACCCCGCCAAAGCAGCCACGCCAGATGGGCAAAACCCAGCACCAAAGCGGCATTCTCGAGACAGAGAGCTAATTCAAGAATTTCAAAATTCTCATTTCACAACACACCTCTAACCTACGACACTCAATAAATACCCTTTACGCTAAGATCGATTCCGGGAGTTCTACTCGCCCGAATTCAATTCCATAAAGTCGTACGGATTCCTTAACGAGTTATCTAACTACTCATGTAATCAAAATCATAATTACTTCACCTGATTGTTACTAGATTTCTCTACACCACAAGGACTCCGATTTCGTCTAAATCCTGACAAGGTTTGGAACATCCAAATACTACGAAAAAATTTTCTGACCCCAAACTTTCCCCCGTTGGCTTTTCTATAACGACGGGAATAGGTAATTACAAAATCATAAGAGAATGAGAGAAAAACACTTCTAGGACTTGAAAGAATGACAAACGATAAATACAATTGGATTAAAACCAATGTAAAAGGTTCCATGTTGGCCCACCTGCATTTTCACGTGTGTTTCGTAGGTATGAATTTTCTACACGCAGGCAAAAGCATATCAAAATAGAATGTCTATTAATTTTTCCTTCATTTGCATCCCACATATGTTTTGCAAGTGTAGATTTTCTACCCGCGGGCAAAACGCATGTCAAAATAGAATGTTTCACAAAACTAAAATAATCATAACTTTTGACTCGGGACTCGGATAGACTAAAATGAGTTAGAAACAAGACTCAACTACCTTTAATTTGGTAGGTAGTATGTTTCATAAATCATCATATTCTAAGAGATATGCTCATTTGAAGTTGACTCGAGTGAATTTTGTACCAAAACTCAATTAGTAAGGAAGCTTTCAACTCAACATTGTGTTAGATGATTCTTGTGACTTTAATTCGCATGCAATAGACTTCCTTAACATAGGAATTGATCATATCACCTATTTACAAATATAAAACATTTAATCTGGGTCTATACTTATACGAAAAATAGTTTGGATCTTAGCTTAGAATTTATGAGGTGTTACAAGATCTCCCCCCTTGTAATCATTAATCCTCAAATTAGGGTCAAGCTAGGTAACCAACAAAAGCTAAATTCTATAATCTTAAGTTTATATCAAGGTCTTAAGCATTTGAAAAAAAACACAAGGCATAAACATAACTTAGAAACTAAAAACTTAAAACATATGATATAAGTGTTGAATTCGGAAAAAAAGGTGGGTCAACCTTTGGCATCTTAATCTTGAGGGGTAAAAATTTATAACTTTCATATACTCTTCGACTTCCTATGTAGCCTCCTCCACAAACTTATTCCTCCACAGTACATTTACTGATGAAACCTTGTTGGTTATTAATACATTATCCCCCTTTGTCAAAAGCCATCATCTTTTACTTACAAACTTTTTCTTTTAACTAGAGTAGGATGGGGTTATTGTTCTGCTTTTTTTCACTTCCATCACTATGATTGATTGAGCCCAATTTTAAACAAGCACACCACCTTCCTCAAATTCTAAATTACAAACTCCTAAACGGGTAAGTCTATGCACATCCCGAGTCAACTTTATATTCCCCTCCCCTACATGAGTGGTACTTTCCATGGATAATCTACTAGGAGCACCAACAATAATATTAACCTTATTTGGGTAGTAAAGAATACTCATATCATAATCTTTAAGCAATTCTAGTCATCTCATTTGTCTAAGGTTCAGTTCACTTTGGATGAAAATATACTGAATACTCTTCTGATCAGTGACAAATCTACATGCACACCACATATATAATGACACCATATCTTTAATGCAAATACTATAACTGCCAACTCGAGATTGTGAGTAGGATAACTTTTCTTATGGGTCTTAAGTTGTCTGGAAGCATAGGATATAACATTACCATTATCCATCAGAACACGACAAATATCCACTTTGACTTCATCACAATATACAACAAAACTATATATAACCTTTGGAAGGGTTAACATTGGAGCAGTCGTCAAACAGGTCTTCAATTGTTGAAAGCTTTTCTCGCAAGCCTCATACCATTAGAATTTGGTCTTCTTCTAGGTCAACATAGTCAAAAGAGATGCAATAAATGAAAATCCTTCTACGATCCTTTTATAATAAATAGCCAGACCTAAGAATTTCTAATTTCAATCGGCATTTTGGGTCTGGGCCAATTCTTTGCTTCCTCAATTTTCTGAGAGTCGACTTGAATACCTTTACTAGAGACTATATGGCCTGCAAACGCCATAGACTTACATAAAAATTGACACTTGGAAAACATGGAGAATAACTCACAGTTTGTAAGAGTATGAAGAACTATTTTTAGGTGACTAGCATGATCTTCCTTACTTTTGGAGTAATTAGGATGTCAACGATGTACATAATAGCAAACATGTCTCGGTGCTGCTTAAGTATTCTATTCATAAGATTCATAAAATATATATGAGCATTAGTCAAATCAAAGTACATCAAAAGGAATTCAATATGACCATAATGGGTCTTAAAAGTTATCTAAGGGGTATCACTTTCTCTAACTTTCAACTAATGATAGCCGGATCTGAGGACTATTCTAGAGAAATTGGTGGCACCCTCAAGCTGGTCGAACAAGTCCTAGGGTGATTCAAAATTCATCATATCTAACTTAACTAAGTCAGATGTGGTGCCTTTACGATGGATAAAAATGATGCAATTTCTTTAGACTCTTTTAGCCAATATTGACTCACCAATATGAGTAGAAACACTAAAATGCTCTAGAAGTTGTTTGAGACAAATCCCAAACTTCACAGCTGTATACAGTCACAAAAAATAAATTAGCATCTAGATCAAGTAGATCATAAGTATCTATACAGAATAATTTTAGCATACCAATAATAACGTTTGAAGAGCTCTTTTGAGTATGACAGCTAGACATAACATATAGATTTTTTGACCTCCTCATGCTGCTGATATAGTGCCCTTCTGGGCAACCCTGCGTGCTGGAGTTACTTAAGTATAATTTGCTCTGTTGACTTTATTACCCTATCTCATAGTCAGATAATATCTCAGAAAATAACCCAACGGACCACACTTATAACAATCACTTGTCATCATGACCCCCACCCCCAAATGGGACCTACAACACTTGCCACAATGTGAATTTTAAGTTGTTTATTGTGCCACACTATCCATTGTTGGCGAACTCAGAGATCTGTGATTCTGGTTGTTCTGAAACCTTTCATAATTTTTTTCTTCAGTGCAAGTGCACTAGCTGTTGATGGTGCAGGTTCAAATTACCTTCTCTAAAAGAAAAATTTATTACCACTTTCCTTCTTCTGTTGATAGGGCTCATGACCAGGTGACTTTGCCTTCTTGCTTTGGCGTTTCTCTCTATCTTTATGCTTATCTTTCTCAACCAATCGAGCAAACACCATGAGTCTGGAGATGCATATATCATTGATCAATAGAGTAACCTTACACTTCTCCTTATATGATTATCCAATTCAGACACAAACCTCATCATCCTAGCACTCATGTATGGGACCATCTCTAGAGCATAGAAAGATTATTGGGTGAACTTAAGGTCATACTCTTTCATGCTCATAGTACCTTGCTTCAAACCCACAAACTTTTCTACCTTAGCCTCTCTCGGCTCTTGTAAAGAGAAATTGTCCAAAAATGCTTTCTTAAAGCTATCCCAGACTACTGGAGATACATTCACACCATGACCTTGTTCCTATTGATCATACCACACGTTCGCAACATCCTTGAGCTACGTTAACACATGAGTTAGGAGAATTTTCATAGAGTTAAACTCTGTCGCAAGAACTAGAGTATAAAGAAGGTAGCATTTCTTAAAATTTTGTAGTCCCCCAATAAATTATGTGGCACGCTTCACATTCATAAGAAGGACTTTATTAGATATGACTTCATAAAAACCTTGGAACATCTATATTTTTTATCTTATACCAAATTTGTCATGCTTCAAGCCTATATCCTGGGTGTGACTGGCATTTAGATCATTTCCTTCCCAAGAAAAACCTTGATTCAACTTACAATTAAACTGGAAGCTATAAGAATTTATGTGAAAACGTTTTAAAAATGAGTAAACAATTGTTGTAAAAAAACAAAACTCCAATAGTTTTATAAGTAATAAGTCGTGATAATGAATATTGATAAAATAACTGATAGCATGACTCAACTAACTCGTTTATAAAGCCTCTATAGCTACATATAGATTGAGATAAAATTCACGACTTCCTAAACATCATACTAGCAAAATAAATAAATCAATAACTAAGCTGGATAAACTAGATCCCTTCGCATCATTTAAAGATGCAGCGCCAAATGATGGTAATACATAGAAGGTTCGGTATGTAAAATAGCTTAATGAAACAACTATTATACTGAGTATGTTGGACTGAAAGGACAAATTTAATTATAGATTGTGAAATAGAAAACTGAATAATAAAGTATGCATATGTACTTTAACAATCAAGCCTTACAATTGAGTATATATGCAATAGTAACAAATACTAATAGTAATATAATTTACTTTTCTTGGGGAATTTCTCTAACCGACAACCATCATGTGAGTCTAATGATGATATAATGTCTTACCCATTTTGTCATAGTCATCCAATACTTTGTCAAGGTAAAGGATAAACTGAACTAATGGATTCAATCTCTAATCCTTATCAAGGGCTTTCTAAGGAATCGCTAAAACCAATGACACGATCCTAATCCTATGATGGCAGCGTAGTTTTAAGGTTTGGATTATCTAAATCATCACCCAATTTGATGCTCAATACTACTCCCAAAAGATGCATTGTCATAAATGACTAGAAAGATATCCCACTTTAGGAAAGGTCTCCAACTTTAAGGGATAATTGAAAATGTGATACTTTGAGTCTATACTTAATGATACTGCTTTAGAACCAAACTGAACTAAACTTTACTTTACTTTAAAACTTAACTATGTTTTCTTTTAAATCTGGTTATGTTTTTCTCAAAATTGCGATATACTTTCTTTAGAGCAGAACATGCTTTCTTTAAGAGACTTCCTAAACTTTCTTTCTGAAAATATACATCTTATGCAAAAATATACTTTCTTGAAATTCTTCTAAAGCAATGCACTTGAACTAAAATACTTTCTTAAACTTTTTTCTCGAAGACTTCTTTAAAACTAGTGATATACTTTACTCAAGAGGGAGGGGTAGAGGGTCATGTGGTAGAATAGCATGAGCACTAAATCCATCATGAACCACCAACAATATAGAGTAAAATAATTTTTAATAGTAGAATCAAACATAAACATACTCAAAGTAGAGGAGTTCAAGATCATAGATATAAGGGTAAAAATCACAACTTTGATGTTATTAACTGAAATTGTATATGTAGGGCATGAGGAAGGACTAAGTTTCTTACTAGGATAGTCTTATCTATCACAACCGCTCTACAAATATTGATGAAGAATCTTAACTTGATGAAGAATGATCAATTCAGAAGAAATACATATTTTTGTAATAATTAACATGAAATATACATATTATGTATGCATTTAAATGCTCATATAAAAATGAACGGCTTTTTTTAATCTTTCAATTAAATATTTTTCTGTGATTTTGTTCAATGAAATATGTATTAGAATAAACTGAAAAAGAACTATTGAATTTGGTTAAACTTATAAACATGATCATTTATCAATTTATAATTCATAATTTTCTTTCAAAATTCTTATTGTTATACAAATACAGTTTTCAAATATTATTTATGCTATTTAAAATTATATATAGATATATTTTTATCAACATGAGGTACACGTGGGAGATGAGCACACCAACACTAGAACTTCTTGTCAAGCACTAAAAATAAAAATGAGTGTGGTGGGAGGTATCTTCAATTAGTTACTTGTCAAGCATTAAAAAGAACACGATAATATCAGAAATTCAGAATTGCGCAGTTGAGAGTCATAACCGTATTAAACGCAAGTACTAAATTGTATTTTCACCCAAATTATTCTAAGTATGTTATTATATTTGATTAGAGAAGTATCTTTAATAGAATACATTTATCATAGTGAAAATATGAAAAATTTGGGAATAACATAAAAGAAAAATTAAGAAACAGTGTGAATGGCTGACCGTATGACAGACAATCAAATATAGGAAAATAAACTTCATAAAGATCTCTCTAAACAAAACAAAACAAAATATAAGCATACAAGCTAAATTAGTTCTATGTAAGTAACACAATTATTGAATGGTGGGTGGGTATTGAAGCAGTCAATGTATTAGTCAACAACAAATTACATTTAGGGCAAAAAATGTCATTAAAATATATGAAATTTCCTAAAAATGTTCTTCATTAATGACATAGATATTTTTGGACCAAAATATTAACAGCATAAATATTTTTAGACAAAAGTTTTGAAGTTAAAGCATTTTTTTTTTATCAATCTATTAAGGAATGTTAATTTTTATTTAGTTTCACATAATTTGAACCGTTTTTGTGCTTGTTCGATATTATTTTCTCCCTCTTGCCAATTGTGAGCTTCACTCTTCGTTTTAAAATAAATATTTTTTTTGGAGCGTGACAAATCATTTTAAAAGATTAACTAAAAATATTAAAAGACTAATTTATCAATATTACCTTTTTACTTCTTCTTCAAAAAATTTAAAGCTAGAGATAGTTATTAATTATGGGTAATTTTATAATGAAATAATTTATTTTATTTTTAACTTTGGAAAAATTATTTATTTTGGAGTACTAAAAAAAACTACAAATTCATTTCTATTAAAATGAAGTGAGTATAATAGTTTGATTATAGTACTCTATTGGTTAATTTTTATTTATTTACTATTTTAAAAAATTACTATATTTATTTATTCAATTTTATATCTATTTTATTTTTATAATTAAATACTATTTATTTTTTAATATTTAAATAACTTATAATAATTAGAGGTGATAAAGTAAAATTAAAATCAAATATGCCATGTTAACTAAATCTAGTCATACAAACTAAATTTAGGAGTTCTCCTTATTATGCTATGCACAAGCAAACATGATCGAGACAATAGTATTGTTATTATAGCACGTGGTTTCAACTAAAACTAGTTCTAATATTATCTTCGATTTATTTTGTGTCTTAACTTAGGGCCAGTTTTGCGGGCGAATATTTACTCTTTCAATTTTTGTTTCATTGGTATGATTAATTTGTAATTTTGACTGCAATGTGAAATTATGATTTAAAGTTAAAATTTTATTTGAGATTATAATTTAGATTTTTTAAATTGTATATGAATATGAAAATACATACGTTGTGAAAATCATAAAAAAAATTCAATTTTTATACAATAAATTTTCTTAATTTTTTTACAATCTTATCAAATGAGCAAATTATAATTCGTAAATAACATACCGAAATATCTTAAAGGTCACATTAATAAATCGCATATTTCCATATTCCTTTATAATTACACGTAATCATATAAAGATCCATAGATCATTAATAGTAGTAATTAATTATTCATAATAAAATATATAATTCTTTTATTACATATACAATCTCTTCACGTCAAACATAAGATTTAAAATGATACATCTACACAAATATCTATTAGGAATACTTATTTTAAATCACAAAATTTAGAAATACTTTTCAAATTTCATATCAAGTTAAACCGTATAAACTTTCAAAATGTATTGAAAAATGAACTTTGTAATTTCAAATTAAAAGAGTATATCAAAAGGAGATATTCTTTAAAGGCATAAAAATCGTATAATAAAAATGCTAAACTGATCAAATATAGAAGTAAGACACCTACCTACCAGCATTAACTGCTGATTCTATTGAAAAGGAGTTTAATATTTGCAAACGTCCAAACTTTATTTCTTGAAAAATCAAATATGGGTCAACTAGCATTAACTCCTGTCAGCCTATTTTAATTATTCGTACCAAACGTCCAAATTTATTTTTGGTCCATTCCTCGAAGAATTAAATATAAGGATCTGCATCCTCCAAATTATACTCCTTTCTGTCAATAAAAAAATAATTATAATTAATTATAAAATTATTTATTAATTTCATAAAGTGAACAAGTAATATTGACATTCCAAAATAATATAGTATACAATTATTATTAGACGGGGAAGTATTTATTAAAAAATATATGGAAAGAGGGGTAGGTGAATTTTGAAATTAGAGTTTACTACTAAATTTAGGAGTTCTCCTTATTATTCTATGCACAAGCAAACATGATCGAGACAATAGTATTGTTATTATAGCACGTGGTTTCAACTAAAACTAGTTCTAATATTATCTTCGATTTATTTTGTGTCTTAACTTAGGGCCAGTTTTGCGGGCGAATATTTACTCTTTCAATTTTTGTTTCATTGGTATGATTAATTTGTAATTTTGACTGCAATGTGAAATTATGATTTAAAGTTAAAATTTTATTTGAGATTATAATTTAGATTTTTTAAATTGTATATGAATATGAAAATACATACGTTGTGAAAATCATAAAAAAAATTCAATTCTTATACAATAAATTTTCTTAATTTTTATACAATCTTATCAAATGAGCAAATTATAATTCGTAAACAACATATCGAAATATCTTAAAGGTCACATTAATAAATCGCATATTTCCATATTCCTTTACAATTACACGTAATCATATAAAGATCCATAGATCATTAATAGTAGTAATTAATTATTCTTAATAAAATATATAATTCTTTTATTATATATACAATCTCTTCACGTCAAACATAAGATTTAAAATGATACGTCTACACAAATATCTATTAGGAATACTTATTTTAAATCACAAAATTTAGAAATAATTTTCAAATTTCATATCAAGTTAAACCGTATAAACTTTCAAAATGTATTGAAAAATGAACTTTGTAATTTCAAATTAAAAGAGTATATCAAAAGGAGATATTCTTTAAAGGCATAAAAATCGTATAATAAAAATGCTAAACTGATCAAATATAGAAGTAAGACACCTACCTACCAGCATTAACTGCTGATTCTATTGAAAAGGAGTTTAATATTTGCAAACGTCCAAACTTTATTTCTTGAAAAATCAAATATGGGTCAACTAGCATTAACTCCTGTCAGCCTATTTTAATTATTCGTACCAAACGTCCAAATTTATTTTTGGTCCATTCCTCGAAGAATTAAATATAAGGATCTGCATCCTCCAAATTATACTCCTTTCTGTCAATAAAAAAATAATTATAATTAATTATAAAATTATTTATTAATTTCATAAAGTGAACAAGTAATATTGATATTCCAAAATAATATAGTATACAATTATTATTAGACGGGGAAGTATTTATTAAAAAATATATGGAAAGAGGGGTAGGTGAATTTTGAAATTAGAGTTTACTAATGTGTGCAATAATTATAGATACACACGAAGCACAACTCAAGGGAATCCTTCAATATTTTAATGGGAAGTGATAAATGGCCAGAAAATTTGATCAGAAAATTAAAAAATTATAATATAAAAATTTGATCAGAAAATTTAAAAAATTATAATATTTTTTTTATTTTAAAACAAACTGATTTTTTTTCCATTTTTTAGTTAAAATGTATTTAAGTTAAAAGGATAAGAATGTTTAAAAAGTTCAGAGAAAAAATATCATTCTGACCAGATTTATTTTTCCTATTTTAATATGCACTAGATATTCTCCATTTGCATGCAACTTCTTTATAGCAGTCCTTTTTTTCTTTTTCTTTTTTAAGAATCTAATGAAATTTGGATCTTTATTTCAGGAATCTTTTATTGCTCATATTTTAATTCACATATTTTTATTGTCAGTTAGTCAGAGTGAAGATTTATAATAATTTATTTATAAGAATTTTTTTTTATTAAATTTTGATTTTGCTTACGACAAACAATCTCCTTCATATCAATTCAAGAGTTTTTTTTAAAGAAATAATTATACGCATTCTCTCCGTTTCATATTAGTTCATCACTTTTAATTTTATACGATGCTTAGGAAATGATAAATAAAAAGATAATTTTATTACTACACCTCTAAAAAAATTTCTTGGATATTTCACAAAATAAATGTGAACATTTTCAAAAACAAATAACTACAAAGATAATGTAAGAAAAATTTGATTAATATTTTTTTAATTTAATAAAATAAATAACTTATATAAAACAATTATTTTTAATATAATAACTAACTAATATGAGATGCAGAAAATATCAATCACATATTTGTATTGATTCGAGGGATATCTCTATTATATTTTATATTATATAATTTTCTGTCCATTCATTTTTATTTGTCTTAGTAGGCGTTTGGCCATGCGATACCATATCATGATATGGTATCG
>NW_006239183.1:275970-288612 GCF_000226075.1 Solanum tuberosum | reverse complement strand
GAAACAAGGCATGAACCATTATGATATTGATACACAAGTGAAAATTGTCATAGCTTGTGCAGTGTTACATAATTATTTGCGAGAATACCAAAGTAGTGATGAAATATTTATGGTCTACGAACATGAAGATATAGTTGCGGAGGATATTGACCAACAAATGGCTCAAAGTAACAATGTTGGTTCGTCTTCTCGGTCACATGATCGAGAAATGCAAGTTCAACGTGAGGAAATTGTCCGTACTATGTGGGCGATTATATTAAAGACTAGTACACTACAATTTATGTTTAATTTTTTTTATTAAATTAAAGTTAGATGAAACAATTACTTAAGTGGAGAACAAATAACTTTGTAATAATTTATTATGCGATTTTATAATTTTTTGTTTATTTGATAAGATTGAATAAACAATTGAGGCTATTTTAATAGTTTTACAACATATGTGATTTTTATGTTTTTGAGAAAATATACAACACAAAAAATTCATATCACATGTCCAAACAAACATTTAATTTCATCTCATGATTTCATATCGTAATATCATATCATGATTCCATATAATGATACCATATCGCATGGCCAAACGGGCCCTTACTCAACACTTTGAAAAACGAGGAAATACTATTTTTGTAGCACGTGGTTTGTCCAATAGTTAAATTTTTCGTAACAGAGGTCCAAATTTTATACCACTATTTCTGGTCCACTCATTGAAATTAGAGCTTAGTGTAAATTGTGCAATAAAAGTAGATACAAACGAAGCACAACTCAAGGGAATTTTTCAATACTTTAATCTGCACCAGATCTTCTCCATCTGCATGCAACTTCTTCATGGCTTTCACTAAACACATACATTTATTTTAAAAATAAAAAAAGAAAAGAACTTGAACTAAAATTATTTTATAAAGACTAAAATATTAAATTTAAAATTAAATTGTTACAAATATTGAAAGTATGAAATTCCACAGCATAATACCGTTCATTTATTATCCCTTTAAAATAAAATTCGGAGTTAATAAAATAGTAATCTAATTATTTTTAAAAAAATTACTTCCTTTGTTCCATATTAATTGATCATTAAATTAAAAATAATTGTCTCATATTAGTCCTCCGTCTTATTAAATCAAGAAAGCATTAATTAATTTTTCAATTAAATCTTTTGAAACTGTTCACATTTGTTTGTAAAATTTTCAAAAGTTTTTTATGGGGTGAATTAGTAAAATCATCTCAGTGTTTTCAAAAACGTTTTTTGGGGCGAGTTCCGGGCGAGTCTTGAGGCGGGGCGCAAATGTAAGGCGTAGATCCATAGGGCGTAAGTCCTAGAATTTGGGGCGTAAGTTCCAAGTGTAAAAACGTAAGCCCTGGGGTGTAAAAACGTATACTTTGGGAGTTTTTTTTTTTTTTTTGAACCTTTTTTGCTCTAAATCATATTTTTATTGTTGGTGTAATGATAATTCTCAAATAGTAATTGTAATACTTTTTTTCTTCATTATTGGTGATTAATTCCTTTCTCAAATAAAAATCATACTAATATTTTTTTGTATATATTTTAGGTTATTTAATAAAATTTATTTGTAAAATTATTGAAAGTTTTACTCTCTTTTTTTGTAGTAATAAAATTATAAAATTGAATATACATGATACTACGCCCCGTAGATCCATAAGATTTACTCCCTGTGTCTCGGGGCTTACGTCTCGCCCCGTACTGCATAAAACGTCTCGCCTCAAGCCCCGCCTTTTAAAACACTGAATCATCTTCTTATTTATGATTCTTAAACACTGTGTAAAATGAAAAGTGATCAACTAATATGAGACGAAAGAAGTATACTCCCTCTATCCCTAATTACTTGTCCACTTTTCCTTTTTTAGTTGTCCCTAATTTCTTATCCATTTTGACATATCAAGAAAGGACGATTATTTTTGTACTTATTATATCCTCAATTAATTACTTTGAAAAAAAGTAGACTTTCTTGAAAATTTTATATTTTTAATTGATCCACTTCATAATTAATAGGGGTAAAATGTTAAACTCACTATTTTAATAATTATTTTTTGAATAGGTGTGTCAATTCAAAAATGAATAAGTAATTAGGGACAGAGGGAGATGGAGTATTGTTTTGCTAGGTATAAAAGTGAAGTAACTTTAATCTAAAAAAATTTAATATCATCAAGTCTTATTCACATGAAAAAAAATAAAAAATATTGTTAGGAGTGTTAACACCTGCGGTGCGCTATACGGATTTAGAAGACCATTGAAAATAAAAATATTGTCACTTGTCAGTGTTATGGGGGTTGGACATAAAGTACCTCAGAACGTCGAAGTTTAATTAATTAATTACCATTACCATAAAGAAAGAAACAAAAATGTTGAGGAAGAAAGAAAATGACTGTACACATCTATAGCACCTCACAAGTCACAGCAATATTAACCACTGAAATTTAATAAAAGACAATTTGGATTAGTTGCACACATCTATAGCACCTCACAACAATATTAACCACTGAAATTTTAAACACGTTTTCATTTTGTTGGACAGCTATATTTTTTTAAAGGGAAGTGTTAAATTGCCAGAAAATTTGGCTAGAATTTGGCCAGAAAATTTTAAAAAATTATAATATTTTTTTTATTTTAAAATAAACTGATCTTTTTCCATTTTTGGTTAAAATGTATTAAAGTTAAAAGAGTAAAAATATTTTAAAAAGTAAAATAACATAAATAAAATATCATTCTAGCCAAATTCTGACCAAATTTTCTGGCAAAAAAGATTTTTCCTTTTTTAAAATAAAATTCTGTTATTTTATTCTATTTTTCAGAGCACCCAAAAAGATTGATAGTGCATTAATTTTAAAGTAGGATATCAATTCGAAACGTCATTTTGGCCGCAATGATTTTAGCCATAATTGTTCAAATACCCTTTTATTTTATAAATATGGTATTTCTTAAATTTGTAATTTAGAGCAAATATATTGTTCATTTCTTAAAAAATAGTCTACAATTTGGATTTAATAAAAAATTGTTAATTGACATTCTTTATTTTCTAGAAATGAATATTACAACTATGTGTTACTAAGAAATTAAAATATTTTCAGTTCTATAAAATTAATATTAGATCACATTGAAGATCTATACTTCCATTCAGATTGAGTAAATAAAAAACTACTTTAGCAATCCAGAAACATATTTAGAAAAGAATATTGTGACCAACACACAATTTGTATCTAAACATAGAAGCATGAAGAAAATTGGCATGCTGTACTAAGGGAAGGAATTGACATCTATTAGCCCTCTTTTTAAAAGTTGGCACAAAATGGCCATTTTTTACTTTTTAAGCTAATAAAAGTAGAAAATAGTTACTCCAAAAATTATTTTGTAAATTCAATTATTTTTGGAAAATTACATAAATAAACATGTTTTCTTAACATAGTCTCTAAAAAATTTATCATTTAAAAAAATTACAAAAATCTCTCTTGGATACATCCATATCATCTCTCGATACATCTCTATCACCTCTCATATACATTCATATCCCCTCCGGATGCATCCCTCCTTGGGCCGGAGCCACGACACCCCTTCGCTAGAAAATTACATCATATATAGAGCTAAAATTTTGATTTAATAAATAAATATATATACACAAGTATTGACACCTCTTAGAACAAGTTGAAGGTTTAGTTTAGTGGTTAAGGAGTTGCGAAAATTTCTTAAGGTGGCCACTGATCCCTCCCCTCTCGGATACATCCTTATCCCCTCTCGGATACATCCCTCCCATTAAGTAATGTATCATTCGTAATCCCTGAGCTATGTATCCGCAAGTTTCCTGATGTATCCGGAAAAAAATATAAAGTAATTAGCTTTTAATACTAGAAATTAATGTAATTTTTACTTTTTCTCCTCCTAAAATCTCGCTTCTTTCAGGTTTATCTCTCTGTCCTCATAAAATCTTTCCTTTTTTATCCATAAATCTCTCATATTGATTCACAACAATTTCTCCAATATTTATATTTTGATTTACCATATAACATTTTACAAAAAATAAATAAATTATATTCTATAATTTCTCTACAAATTAAAAATAGACATAATATATCAACGTGTCATTTAACTTGGTTTTATCTATTGTTTATGCCTGCAACTTTGGATGTGCACAAGTAGAAACTTAAATTTGTATATAGTTGAACAAGTAGACACATACATTCTACTTGGCGTCCTACATAACAATTCGCATCCTACGTGGTGTCTTATGTGTATTATGCCACATAAAATATGTGTTTACTTGCTTAACTTTATACAAGTTTAAGTGTCTACTTGTACACATCCAAAATAAGAATGCATAGAGCTCAGACTAAGTTAAACGATATATTTATGTACCTACTCAAACTAAGAAGTCATGAGCTTCCAAAATTTAGTTCAACTCTGGTCAATTGTACTTATGTTGAACTCCTTTCAATTTGGATTTTCAGTTCAGAAATCGAGACTTCGGCAATGATTTATGAGCAAAAAGACAATTTAATCATGAGTGGTCATATACCGAACTAAAAGGGATTGTCCAAACTTTATTAGGAATACTCAATAATTTGTCATACACAAGGATGAATTTGAATGTATATATGTTTATAAATAATAGTGATTGTTTTACTAGTTAATATTGTGTATACTAAGTTATAATTTTATATATACAATACATGATTATTAATTTTTATATATTGAAATACATAATGTCTCTTAAAAGTTTATTATGTCCTTTAAATGTATATCGATCACAATTTGAGTTGATACACCTGATATATACATATACGGATTTATTGAGTTTTATTGCAGTCTAAATTTGTATACATATTTTATACACACCTACAAGTTTGTTGCATGCATACAATCTGCTTTAAGTTTTATTGTCGTTTGATTTGCATACACATGTTGTATGGACCTTTTGGTTTGGATATATATGAGATAATGTACATAACAATTTGTTCAATCTGAAAATAGTAGAACAAGTTGATTTGGTATACATGATATATACATCAGACTCAAATGGCAGAAAAGAATATAGAATATACACTGAGTAAGTCGATTTGAAATACACATATATATTATAGAACTATATGTATACATTCAATTTAATATGGATAGTTTTGTGATATACATGTAGTTTATTTTTTGACCAGTAAATAATATTTCCCCCGTCCATATTTAATTGTCATGGTTTTCTTTTTTAGAGTTAAACTATAAGAACTTTGACTAACATTTTATGATGTATTTTTACATCATATTGATATGTAAAAAATTGCAATTTATTGTACTTTTTGTATAGTTTTTAATGTCTGTCAAAGTCATATTTTCAAGACTAATAACTCTCAAAGGTAAAATAGGAAAAATAATGTTATTTATGTACGTGTTGGTTTTGTTTAAATGGCAACTACTATTAAAGATTATCTATTTTTAATAAGGATAACATACAAAAGGAACGTAGGAAGTATTTAAAGCCACACGTATAGTTTGATTAAGAAAATTTAACTTTATTGAATTTATCACAGAAAAATGTAAATGAGAGCAAAAATGAAAAAAAGTTCAAACATTTAACATAATACTCTTATATCAAATTTCAACATAACATACATAAATACAATTTTTTTTAAAAAGGAAAAGGTAAGTTCATAACTTTATTTAACAATGAATTCTACTTCAATTTTAAAATTAGAATACTAACAAAATTATACGAACGTATTTTTTTAGATTTGTAACGACTTGATTCCGTCGTTAGGAAAAAGCCAATGGGGAAAGAATTGGAGCCAGAAAACTTTTGGGTAGTTACTTGGAAATTCCTAGCCTAGTCCAGATTTGGACGAAATCTGAGTTAGTGGGGTCTAGGGAAATCTAGTAATTAATGAGATATCTAATTATGAATTTTATCACATGAGTGGATAGCTAAGACGTTAAGGAACCCATACGACTTTACGAAATCGAATTCAGGCGACTGGAACTCCCGAAACTGATCTTAGCGTGAACAAGTTGTTTTTGAATGTCATGGGGTGAAGATGTGTTGTGAAATGAGGGTTTCAAACTCTAATTCGACTCTCTGTTTCCGTGCAAGCCGACAGGTCGGGGCCGCTGTAGCGGGACAGTCGCGACTTAAATAGGGTAAAAACCCCCAAAAATGTTATTTTCTGCATAAGTTCGTTCTTGAGAGCTAAGAAACGACCCAGGGATATTTCTTGAAGGTTTTCCACCTATTCTAGCACTAAAGGTAAGAATTTTACTCCCCTAATTCGTTTTTCGATCCGTAGAACTTAGATTTTTGGGTAATTATCATTGGGCTTATATCAAATTTTAACATAACATACATAAATATTATTTTTTTACAAAGGAAAAGGTAAGTTCATAACTTTATTTAACAATGAATTCTACTTTAATCTTAAAATTAGAATACTAACAAAATTATACGAACGTATTTTTTTAGATTTGTAACGACCTGATTCTGTCCTTAGGAAAAAGCCTTGGCCTCTCTCATCTCAAGAGGGAAAAATATATCAAGAAAAAGTAAAGTGTTGGTCGCAAGATAAAATTTAATCTCCACACTAAAAATGTTCAATTTTAATCTCACTTAGAACAATATTGGAGATTATACTAAAAATGTTCAAAATTTGAATTAAAAAAAATATTTATCATTCATTAAAAATGACTTGCGAAGCAGAATGGGCGATGACTTTTTAAATGATTGTTTAGTTTGTTATATAGAAGATGAATTATTTTTAAATTGTACCTAATGATGTGATCATTGATCGTTTTCAAAATATGACAACTCGTCAAGTGCAATTGAATGATAATGCTTATATATATATATATATATATAATGTTTAAGTATTTCGTCCTTTTTAGTGAATTAAATACTTGTATGTTCGTTAATTTGATGATTGTTACTTTAGGTTAAAATCGTTGTTCTTTTTAAAAATTTAGAACCCACTGACATGAAATTTTGGCTCCGCCTCTGTATATATATATATATATATACGAGTCAATTGAAGTGAAGGAACAACTTGTTAATGGCGATGGAACAGAATGAAGAAACTGCAATGCCGCATGTTGTGTTCATACCATACGCCATGACGAGTCATATAACTCCATTGGTACATATTGCTAGACTCTTCGCCCTCCATGGCCTCAAAGTTACTATCATTGCCCCTCAGCATAATGCTCTTCTTTTTCAGTCCTCTGTCGATAGAGACCGTCTCTTTTCGGGCAGCAATATTACTGTCCGGACAATTCAATTTCCGTCTGAGGAAGTTGGATTACCTGTAGGAATTGAAAACTTCATCGCAAGCCCTTCTATGGAAATAGTTGGCAAAGTTCACTATGGGTTTATTCTGCTCCAAAAGATTATGGAGCAACTAATTCGGGAGATCAATCCAAACTGCATTGTTTCCGATATGTTCTTCCCTTGGACTGTTGATTTAGCTGAGGAGATGCAAATTCCGAGATTTTCTTTTCAACCAGCCACTTCCATACATCAATGTGCTTGGGTTTTAATTAGGGAATTTAAACCTTACAAGAATGTGGCGTCGGATTCTGAAAGGTTTTTGATTCCTGGTTTGCCTCTCGACATCAAAATGAAAGTCTCAGAGATTGAAGATTTTCTTAAAGAGGAAACTGAGTACACAAAGACAGTAGATGACGTTTTACAAGCTGAGGTTCGTAGCCATGGTATTATTCATAACACTTGCTCTGAGCTGGAACCTGGCGTTGCCCAACTCTACGAAAAAGCTAGAGGAGTAAAAGGGTGGCATATAGGTCCACTTGCTCTGTTTATCAACAAATATGAAGCGGAAATTAGTTCTAAACAAATTTCCAATTCGAATATTAATTCATGTTCTGACCCTTGGAAAGGGTACGGTGATTGTTTCAATTGGCTTGAAAATCAACAACCTAACTCCGTTCTCTTTGTTTGCTTTGGAAGCATGATAAGATTTTCCGATGATCAGCTTAAGGAAATGGCTGTTGGATTGAAGGCTGCCAACTGTCCAACTATTTGGGTTTTTAGGGAGCAGGACAAAAATGAAGTAGACGAGAAAGATGAGCATTCTGACTGGAGCCGTAATGGTTTCAAAGAAATGATTGGGGAAAAGATGTTTATCATCCAAGGCTGGGCACCACAACAATTAATCCTGAAACATCGAGCAATTGGTGGATTCTTAACTCATTGTGGTTGGAACTCTATACTTGAGTCTCTAGCCATAGGTGTTCCATTGATCACATGGCCACTTTTCTCAGACAACTTCTATACCGACAAGCTTTTGGAGACACTTGGCCTTGCTATTGGAATTGGAGCAGATGTGTGGAATCCGGGGTTTATATTATCGTGTCCACCCCTTTCAGGAGAGAAGATAGAGTTGGCCGTCAAGCGTTTAATGAATAATTCAGAGGAAAGTAGAAAAATTAGAGAAAATGCAAAGTTGATGGCAAAGAAGCTCAAAAGTGCCACTGAAGAAGGTGGTTCCTCTCATTCACAGCTCATCGGGTTAATTGAGGAGATCAAGCGTTGTGCTTTCAAGAAATCCTCTTGAAATTTTATGTTTTACTTATCACTTTGAAATAAATTTGGCAAATGGAGTTTGGTCAACATGACTCTATGTATTATGTTAACAATGTATCTGGTCTTAATTTTTGTTTAAATGCATGCTTTGCAGTGTCATTTGTCATTAGTGAAACATTAAATCTTAATACCCTCCATCTTATTTAGTTTTTTTTTTTAAATATATATTTTCTTTGCGAGCTTTAGTTATTTATTCTTAAAATTAAAACTTCCATCTTATTTAGTAGGCATTTGGCCATGCGATACCATATCATGATATGTAATCGTGAGATGGAATCAGCGTTTGGACATGCAATTTCATGCTGATTATTCCATATTCTCCAAAAACCATGATATGGAAATTACATATCATAATTTGGAATTTTTAAATACAAAAATTGACCCACAAATTTATATTTTGTTAAAACAACCCCACATTTATATCTACTAACTATTTATTTCATATGTAAATAAAATTTATAATCATATCATTACTTTTTAAAATTTATTATTCTCACCAACATAAAATTTATTATTACTTTAAATTTGGTGAATATAAATGATAAAGTAGAAGTTGATTTGATGAATATAAATAAGAACGGAGGGAGTAATACTTTTTTAATTTTTCATAATAAAAAAAAAGGCCAAACCCATTTGTGGCCCCCTAAAGTTGGCACCAAGTTTTACTTAGACACCTCAATTGGGCAATGTCCATTTTAGACACCTTATGTAGGATCCCGCTATGTCATTTTGACACTTTTTCGACAATAAGCAAAAGGTTGAAGCAGAGTGTAATATACTCATTGATGATGTGGCAAACAACCAATTAAATGATTACATGTGTAATTTCAAGTTAAAAATTATTTTAAAATCTATTTAGTAAATAAAATAAAAATATTAATTCTAAAAAAATCAATTTACCCCCCCCCCCCTCCTCCGAAGGTAGTTGTCTTCTCTACTATACCTAACAACTTTTTAACTTTTTTTAATCAACTTTTTAAATTGTTTCGGATCTTTCTTTTCTTTCTTTATAGTGTTGTTTTGTGGGAAGAAAAGAGGGAGAGGAAGAAAGAAAGAGAATAAACATGAAATATGAGTGTTGGTATCCATTTTTTCCGTAAAAGAGGTCGAGGGAGGTGATTGTAGATTTAGAAAAGTAATACAATGAAGAAGAACAAAAATGACTTGAAAACGGATTTGAATAAAAAATTTGACCTCCATTGAAGGAGTTTAAGCTTCAAAAAATGGTGGGAGGTGGTAGCTTAAAAAAATGGAGAAGAAGAAGAGAAAATAAAATAAAAAATAGCTAAATTGAGTCTTTCACGCTCTATTGTTGAGTGTATCACATTCACTTTGACATGTCAGCAAAAAATGTATAAATGACACAACGAGACCCTACATGAGGTGTCTAAAATGAATATCACCTAGTTGAGGTGTCTAAGTGAAACTTAGTGCCAACTTTAGGGGGCTACCGATGAGTTTGGCCTAAAAAACGTCTCTTTCGGCTACATATGAAAATGTTTAAAGCAATTTAATATGAAAAAAATACAAAATTGGTGATGTATGTTTGATAATCACTACTTCCAATATATTTGATTTTTAGCACAAAATTAAGGCACTGAAAATGTGTAATTGCACACAAGTGAAACAAGGCATGAATAATTATGATATTGACACACAAGTGAAAATTGTCATAGTTTGTGCAGTGTTACATAATTATTTGCGAGAATACTAAAGGAGTGAAGAAATATTTATGGTCTATGAGCATGAAAATATAGTTGCGGATGATATTGACCAACAAATGGCTCAAAGTAACAATGTTGGTTCATCTTCTCGGTCATATGATAGAAAAATGCAAGTTCAACGTGAAGAGATTGTCCGTATTATGTGGAAAAATTATATTAAAGACTAGTACACTATAATTTATGTTCAATTTTTTTACTGAATTAAAGTTTGATCAATTAAAGTTAGATGAAACAGTTACTTAAGTGGAGAAAAAATAGCTTTGTAATAATTTATTATGCGATTTTATAATTTTTTATTTATTAATTTGGTAAGATTGAATAAACAATTAGGGCTATTTTAATACTTTTACAACTTATGGGATTCTTATGTTTATGAGAAAATATACAACACAAAAATTCAATATCGTATGTCCAAACAAAACTTCAATTTCATCTCATGATTTCATATTATGATATCATATCATGATTCCATATCGCATGGCCAAACGGGCCCTTAGCTTAAAAATAAAACTTCTATTTTAAGTTATTAAAGTAAAAGAAATTTTATTATTAAAATTATCTATATTTTAAAGTTATCTATGTTTTAATTGATATATAAAATATGGAGTATTTTTTAAGTGAGTAGTAAACTATTTACTTAAAAATATGTAATTTAGTAATGGAGTGAACATTTAAGAGAAATCAAAATATAAATAAACATAAGAATTAGACAAATAAATTCAACTTATAATATATTTTATAAATAAAAATTGTATTTAAAATGTATTTTTTAAAAGAAAAATGTATTATCATAAGAACAACAAATAATTAAGGTTGTGAATGTTATTATATATGTTGTTAAAAATTATGTTAATACTCATGAATGTAAAGTGGTGTACAAAAGAGAGTTTAAGGGACGGGGGAGGGGGGTATTTTTATTATTTTACATACTTTATTCTAGGATAAGTTATCTTGGGATTACTCTTCCACCCCAAGGAGAGATAACTTATCCCAACCTTTGCAACCAAACAACGAAATGAAGATCACTTAAAAATTATTCTAAAAGTAACTCCTCTTATCTATCACACTAAACGATCCCTAAATGTCCAAAACATTACTTTACACCTCTATTGTTTGGTCATACTTTGAAATGTCTGGCATCTTAAATTTTTTTGACTATCAATTTTGGGGGTTAATATCTCAAAAGATCGCTTAACTTTAGAAATCTATCTAGTAAAGTAATTAAACTTTGTGTTGTATCAATAAAATCACTCAACTTAGATCTTTGTATCAATATTCAATAAAATTACTTAACTAAATTTATCATTACGAACCAATTTAACATGGAAAAATAATTTTTTATTATGGTTGAATAATAACAATAACTTATTGCGATCTCACGAAGGTATAGAAATGGTTTTTGAAAAATTCTCTGTTTGCGAGGATAAAAATATCTAAATTCAGTCATATGTTTAATAAGATACTATAGTATTACTCTATTATAGAAGCCAACGAAGAGTAGGACTAACACAGCAATAGGCTGTTGTACAAAATGTTGGGTGGGTTGTACACTATTGCTGATTTTTGTTTAGTTTCTTCTGTGGACGCGTGTATTGTACTACGCTTCAATTGCTGCCACGAGTTTTCTTTTCCGGCAAAACCTATTTTTCTTTTTATTTTGTGGGATGTCGCTTCACTTCTACTTCCGATTTTCCTTCTTTGTTCACTCTGTAATTCTCCCTTAATCGTCTCCTCTTTAATTTACAAAAAGTTGTTGCATGTTGTTTGTTCACCAAGATTCAGGTTCATTGTGCTGGATTTTTTCTTGTTTTTGCTTTATTACTGTTCATAATCACAATCTGTTAGTTTCCACTCATTTTGAATATAAATTTTTACTACATTTTTACATACATTTTAGTAATTGTACTTGGTTTACACATGTGTCCCGTCTCTTAGATGAATTTTATCTTTGTTTTCAACTAAACTATCTTATGGAGATTTCTGAGTTGTCAAAGATCAATGGATTGTTCACCCAAGGTGCTTGATGTTATTCATGAGCCACCATGTTTTGATTATTCCGTTGTTTTTGTCCTTTTTGTGCTGCAGCAACGAAATTTTTGGGAGCAAATGAACAAAGACTTCTTCTTCACTTGGTGACCAATGACCATAATTAGCTATTATCATCTTCCACACAGTAAAGATGCAAGGTATGAGATCTTGAGTATTGTTCACTGCTACTGTAATTTTTTTTTATTCTGGTGTTTGGTATGTTATTTTACTTTTTCTTCAAATTGAAAAATTGTAACACTGCAAGAATAGTCTATAGTACAGTGATTTTCGGCGTTTTGAAAAAACAATCG
>NW_006239183.1:266302-275528 GCF_000226075.1 Solanum tuberosum | reverse complement strand
TTTGTTACTACATATTTACATACATTTTAGTAATTGTACTTGGTTTACACATGTGTCCTGTCTGTTAGATGAATTTTATCTTTGTTTTCAACTAAACTATCTTATGGAGATTTCTGAGTTGTCAAAGATCAATGGATTGTTCACCCAAGGTGCTTGATGTTATTCATGAGCTATCATGTTTTGATTATTCCGTTGTTTTAGTCCTTTTTGTGCTGCAACAACGAAATATTTGGGAGCAAATGAGCAAAGACTTCTTCTTCACTTGGTGACCAATGACCATAATTAGCTATTATCATCTTCCACACAGTAAAGATGCAAGGTATGAGATCTTGAGTATTGTTCACTGCTACTGTAATTTTATTTTATTTTGGTGTTTGGTATGTTATTTTACTTTTTCTTCAAATTGAAAAATTGTAAGATTGCAAGAATAGTCTATAGTACAGTGATTTTCGGCGTTTTAAAAATAATAATCGAAATTGACTCACTTTGTCCTCTGAAATTATTAGTCCTTTTTCTTATTTCATTTAGACTTAGAAGAAAATACATTGGGGAGACTAATGGGTACATTGATATTAAAATATTAGTGAAGTTATGAATTGTTACTCTTTCATGGTATGCATTTTTCTTCTTTCCAATTTTTCTTTGAAATTAGAATTTTTTATAGTATAAAATAATATCTGTTTTTTATTATTTTGGAAGTGGTCTTTAAGAATCTCCTGTGCCATTGAACTTTGTTAAGGTTCCTATAACCGAATTTCTTTGTGATAGAAACTGTTACCTATTGAATATCCAGCGAGGTGCAAATGTAGCACGTACCTAAGAGAGCATCAATGAAATCCTCACTAAAAATTCATCGTTATGTTACTATTTTATCGCTTGCCGTCAATGTACGACAATTATCACATTTAATTTAGATATAAAAATGGCTATGCTCTTAAACAGAAGTGGAGTTAGTAATTTGTTATAGTTGACGAAATCTGATGAGAAAACATTCTTCCATGTTCAACATTTTGGTATTTCAGATTTGGATGATAACTACTCGACTAAAATTAAGTAAATTTATTCATTAGTGCTGAGTTTACATCTTCTTTTCTCTGTTTTATGATCAATCCAGATGGAAGAGTTAACAATGTTGATTCCTGTGACTTAAGATAGTTCATGCATTGTTATATTTTATTTTTTGTTTAATTAGTTATTGAATACCAAATATCATTCTATGAAATAATGAAGGCCAAAATGTGGTTTAATACATATTTTAATTTATATTATATCTCAATATGTTTTTTTATTGAATTTCATAAGCGTGACATTCTAAAAATGCCAAATAATTCAGTGGTAGGTATAGTGACTTAGTTGAAAAGGTTATTTTTCAAAACACTACACAGCTGGTTGACCTTGGATGAGAAACTCCTTCATTACATGTATGTATGTATGTATGTACGTACGTATGTGTATAATTATCTCAATTTAACAAATTGGGGAGCTTGTGGTTATTTAGTGTATTCACAACTATGTTCCTCATTCCTTGCTTCATTAAGTTTTTCATCAGTGGTCCACCCTTTTTGGACTAAGGAGAAGATCATAGACTCACATACATTAAGAAGATTTTTATCGAGGAGTGGAGGAAGGTCTTAGGAAAGAAATATGTTCTTGAATCATACAAATATATCACAACAGAAATCTCCAAACCTAGAACCAAAATAAAAATGAAAGTATATTATTGCTTCTTAGACGGACTGTAAGAGGGGTAGATTACCACTGATACTTTAGCTAGAGAAAAGATTTCGAAAGTGGCAATCTGAAAAATGATATGACAATTTCGGAAAGCATATAGTAGTGATACACATGCACAAAAATAGCTCTGCTCTTCTCTGTTTCATAATTGTGCTAGAACACCATCAAAGTTCAATCCCTATCGAGTCATTGAGTTTTTCATTCGATCACTCGAGGTGAAGTCAACGCAGCAAGTTCTCTCGCTCCAAAATCAGTGAAGACATTGCAAGGAAAACTACAAAGGACTTGAAGGGTCTCCGAGTCACCATCCAAAAATCATCTATTTTTGGTATTATAAAAAGATTGATTGTCTTTATATGTCGTGGTTAAATTTTGAATTTCTATGAAAATAGTGCCTTCGATTCTATATTTCTTAGAGGTTAGTGGTTTAGACATCTTTATCTATAAGGATTTGAGCCTTTTTTTTTTTTTTTAAATGACTTTCTTTTTAAAAAAAATGAAGTTTGACATTTATATTTTTTTTATATGTATTGATGAATGAGACATGTATTTTTTGGTCTCTAAGTATTTACTTATTGAAGATGCTTCGCATGAAATCTGTGAAGCAAATATATAATGGATCTTCACATGAATTCAAAGTTCATGTGATGGTGGATACACAAAAGTTGAGTTTTCTGGGTTTATGTTCTTGTGTACCTTTTGATGAAACTCTTTGTTCATGTCCAAGTGAGTATAATATATCATTTCCCAAATTATATTTAACTTCCCACATTATATTTAACTTACTTCAAGTATGGTGTCTCAATTATAGATTTATTGATGGGCTTACTGTGAAATATGTGACTTGATGATACTGCAGATATATAGATGCGAGAAACACATGGCTAGGTGTTATGGGGTGGAGCTTTGTTGATTCAAGCTAAACTAATAGAAAGAAGAAGGAAAAGGGGATCCTACAGGAACGACCATGGTATCACAAAGTTAGTAAGGTCCTTTGCTGCTACTTACTTCAAAACGAGTCATATATTTTTATTTGCTAACGGTTTGAGCTACTATTATATTTTTGCAATAACATTATTTTTCCCTTTTTGTTCTATTGAATTTTATATTTGTCCTTTATCAGAAATTATCTGGTCAATTTTTCTATTAACAAAACTAATGATTAAAAAGTCTTTTACTTAATAGAAATGTTAATAAATCAGTGATATGCTTTATATCTTTTTACCGTTAATTTTCATTGTGTTGCATTTATGCTCAGGTAAAAGTATCTGTTAGTTTTCAGATATTCTTGTCGTAAAATCTTTTCCTACTTTAAATGTGTGAGATTTTAAAACTAATTTATCTTAAACTTTCAAATTGTGTTCTTTGATCGCAATGTTACATCTTCCAAATTCTACTGTAGTTTAGAATAATGGTTAAAGAATCTTTTTATTTTTCCTAAAGTATCATCATTCAAGTAAATGTTTTGTGGTTCTTGCTTCAGCAATTCCTCTTTGTTCCTTCAAAAAGGAGGATGACAGGAAGGATTGTGGAGGTTCCTCTTTGTAGTGAAATTCTAAGCTCTATTGCAGTTTGGATGCCTCCTTTTGACAAATCTATAATCTTAATTTCCGTTAAGGTATGTAAAATCATATCGTAAATTGGCACATCTTTGATGAAATAAAAAATAACAAAGTAACTCTATCAACAATTTGCTTGTATAACGGCTAAGTCCAGAATTAACTTATCGACACTCTTTGTATGACCTTGCAGATTAAGCTTCTATATTTGTGGCAAGTATCCATGTTTGAAGACGTTGATGATTTGAGATAATTTGATCACATTTGTAACCTAGTGATATAAATGGTACGCGCCTCAACGAGCTTCTCTTTTCTATCTTTATACATATTTACGCTAGACTATACAAAACTCCATGGACGTAAATAATGGTTGCATTGGTATTAATCTACAAAGTGTAGTCATCTATGAAGCGAGTACTTAAATATCGATGGAAAACAAAAAAAACATTTCTTTTTTCTCTACTTGCTTTCATATGAGAAAATAAAGAGCAAAGATTAAGATATAGTAGGTTGAATAACACAGTTTCTATTCAGATAATTTTGTTGAGTCCTCACATATCTACTGTGGGAGTTTTTATGTTATAGTTATGTTTATGTCCTTATTGGACAATTGTATGTTTGTACCTTATGATTTCATTGTTTAGCGTATTGCTGTGTACCAATTAACTTTTTCTCTTTCCGGAATACAATCTCTTATTTCTGGTATTCTATGCGGGTTATGATTCACCAAACACGAAGGTACTCACTGCTTCTCAAGCTTATTTTAGTGTTGTTCAAGTACCTTCAAAATTAATCGCTCTTTCCTCTTCACAATAGCGTGCATGTATATTGTTGTACCATATATATGCTTTTAGAATATTATTTCTTAATTATTAGACATAGCAACATTTTGTATTACTAGAATCCTTTCTAAAAAAGGTCTTGACTTATAGGTTTCAAGTGATTTACTGATACATTATTTGCGTACATTTTGGTATTTCTAGGGAAGAAGTCAGGGTGACAGTTCTTTTGTTTGACCAACTGCTAAGTGCTTATCAGTTTTATTTTTTTGTTATGAGATCTTGAATATTCAGTATATTCCGAAAAACCTATATCAATCTCAATACAATTATAAGCCAATATTTTGGAGCATTGGTCATAACCTTTAAGTTCTTGAAATTCTTTTTTTTGTCATTCTATGTAGCAATCAGTTTTTTATGTCCATTCATCTGTGTTATTGCCTATATACGGGGCTATTGGTGCGAGTTATTTGTCGTTCAATTCATGCCAAGAGAATGTGATTACTTTGTTGAAATGTTTTAGTGGTGTTTTTAGATATATTTTTTTCACCTACTGGTGTTTTTAGATTAATCCATTACTCAGGCAAAAGTGAGATTAATTTGCATAGAGTTGAGTGATGTCAAGTTCTCCAAGGACCTGCTTTACTAGGGGATGCAAGTTCATAAAGGAATTGAAGAGGATGAGGAAGATGACAATGGCAGCAGATTTTGGGAGAGCTCCTTGTGTTAAATATAGTGTTCAAGGAGATGAGATGTATTAAGATTTTCTTGGCTTGACTAAAGTATTGGGAAATAACCGATTATGTATTTAATTCTGTATCTATATGATTATATGCTCTGTAGAGCTTTATAAATTTTAATTCAAGTGCTAAAAACATGAAATACCTTCCAAACATGTTTCGTAAAACATGTAAGCACGGGCCATTATCCATCTAGTATATGATTAGAAGACGAAATTAAGCAGATAAAATAATGAACAAGAATCTCAAACTAGACCAAAGTAGTAGTAAGATTTATAAGCAGTGGATAACTGGACGTCTGAACCTACCAAGCTAAGGAAACTGCGCTAAAAAGACAAAAATAATAAACTGAAACATGCAACTCTATTATTTATTAAAAAAATAATTTATTTTGTAATATCAACTTTTTTTAAAGAGTATTTGTTTCATTAATTAAGTTTGCTCGTAGAAATTTGTTAATGAGTTTTCTTTTATTCTATTTATTTATGGAGTTCATGTTTATATATATATTGAAAATTATAAAAGTATACTACTTAAGACTTTAATTAACAATATATACACATACTTATATTTAATTACAAATGAAGTTTCTAAATTACAGACATAACATATTTAATTAATTTTCGTTTTTAATTATTTATTTATTTTTTATTTTAGTATATCATTTTTTGGGGATTCTGTGCCTATTTTTGAGGGATGATTATCATGTATTAAATTTATCTCACCAATTAATGGTTATTACTAAGTTTTTCAAATATTTTTTTATCTTTCCACCTCTTCCATTTTCCAAGAAATTTTTACTTCCTATGCAGTTGTATTTTCTTGAAAAATTAAAAACTTATCTCTTTCGTGTTCTTCTTTGTTCTTCTTTGTTCTTCTTCTCTCTCTGAATTATGTTCATCTGAATTTTACCATTGGTATCTTTTACCTTTAAAATTTTCAAATGTGAAAGTTGCTCAATAGATGTTGGAACAGTGCTAGAGATCATATAGACTAAGAACCAAAAGGTTTACGTAAGAAAGATCAAGATACTTCAAAGAATACAAATTGTAAATAAATTAAATTTTTTTATCCAATTTCTTTCAACAATATCGTAAGGATAGGAATACACATGGAAGTTTAGATTCCGCAATTTTGATAGTATCATAAGGATAGGATTACACACCAACCTTACAACGATAATTACACCAATATCATATTATAGATAATAACTTTTGAATACTACACCAATATTATAGAAATCATAGTTTTCTATTATTAAAATTTACAATTATTTCATAACCATTTACGTAAATAGATTTTTGCATAAAAAGACAAGTTAATATCAAAAACTTGCAAACATGAATGTTTATATCATTCAATACACCAATAATACGATTCATCCTACCAACATAAAATTAAAAGTTTCAACTACATAATGGTTTAAGTAAAATAAAATAAAAACAACACACTACTATTAAGCTTGATCCGCAAATTTGGGGCAAATTTTCTTGTTATGCACGGGTGTACAACATTGTCACGACCCAGACCGTCGTGATTGACACCCACACTAACCCTCCGGTTGGAGAACCATTACTACAGTCTAACTAAACAATTTAAAGTTACGGAAGCAGGTTTAAATAACTAAATACTGAAGTTCCCATAAACTTCCAAAAGATCTAACAACGAATTTGCGGAATTTAAATGCCAACGTACCAAAACTCTAACAACGAACCATAGTCTAAAGAAATGGGTACAACCCAAACTAAACAAGAGAAGTCTAAAGAACTAGTCTAAGTCCGAAAAGATGGACTAAAGAAAAAAAAAAGAACTCAAGGCAGCCCGGAAGAACTGGCTCACCCTTGAATTCGATCGGCGATTACTGATCTGCTAGACGAGGTCTGTCAATAGACGCCTGAAGATGCCTTATACTCAACAAAAGAAAGAGCAAGTGCAGTATCAGTACACAACCATAGTGTACTGGTAGGATCACGCTACTATCCCACTAAGTGCAACATAAGCAACTAAATACAACATTATAAACATGTAAATACCGAACATGTACAATATCGATTATCACATTCTCAACAATATACATTTACAATAGGTCATAGGTCCTCTCATGGAACCCAAACTCAAACAGTTAGTGTACCGGTACGTGGTACCCGATCCAATGTTTATGCCACAACGTGGCAACCATCCCATAATTATTCCAGAATGTGTCAACCGATCCAAGTTAGTGTGTCGGAACGCAACACCCCGATCCATTCAACAAGACACAATGACAATCACAAGTACATTCTCATAATCATATAATCCAGTCATGATTCATGGCATTCATCATTCATCTATCCTCATTTTCAATTGGAGTGTTCATTAATGCAACATTCACATACATACATGTATTATAATGAAGCAAGAACAAGCATACATCACACAACATGAAATCACAACCATCACATACCTCGAAACAAGCTTGAATCCCCTAAGAAACTTTGATTCTTCCCTTTTCGGATTCGTTTCGCTTGTTCTTGGTCTACAGACAATTAATATAACACGGGAATCAATAAACAATAACTAATTACCCGAATTACCCACAATTTTATCAACTCTATATCAAACCCATGATCCCCATACCCAGATTAGGGCTTTTACCACCATAATTTTCAGATCAAAACCCTCCCCCATGGATAATTACCCATTAGATTACGTTCTCCGAATTGAAAAACAGATTCGGGGAGTCAAAACCTTACTTTTAGCCTTAAGAATGGTGGAAAACTGTCAAGAAGACTCCTGGGTTCATTCCTTAGCTCTCTAGTTCGAAAATTGCATAATAAAATGTTTTTTGGGTTTATTTCCGACTTTAAGTCGCGTCTGCCCCGCCACAGCGGTACTCACCCCGCTACAGCGTCCCCACCCTGGCGGCACAAATTCCCTCTATAGCGGCTTGCACGGAACAATGAGCAAATTTAATAATTTCAATTCCCCCATTTCACAACACACCTTCAATCAATGACACTCAGAAACTACCCGTTCACGCTAAGATCAGTTTCGAAAGTTCTACTGGCCCGAATTCAATTCCGTAAAGTCGTACGGGTTCCTTAACGTCTTAGCTACCTACTCATGTGATAAAAATTATAATTAGATCACCCAATTGTTACCAAATTTCCCTAGACCTTACTGACTCCGATTTCATCCAAATCTAGACTAGGTTGGGAAATTCCAAGTTACTACGAAAAAGTTTTTTGACCCAAATTTTTTCCCCATTGGCTTTTCTATAACGATGGGAACATGTCGTTACAATAGATACCAATTTACCCATCACTCGTCCCCGAGTGACTAACTTAGGAAAAACAGGCTAAAGAATTAATGAAGTAGTACCTGAATCGACGAACAACTGGGGATACTTGTCTCGCATGTCCTTCTCAATTTCCCAAATAACTTCCTCAACTGGATGATGTTTCCATTGGACTTTCACGGACTTAATCTCTTTGGTCCTCAACTTCCGGACAGCACGATCAAGAATTGCAATCGGTTCCTCCTCATATTGAAGGTCTTTGTCTAACACCAGTGAGTCCCATTTTATGATGTAATCCCCTGTCACCATGATATCTATTCAACATGGACACATGAAATACCGGATGAACTCCCGATAGGTTAGAAGGTAAAGCCAACCTATAAGCCACTGGCCCTACACATCAAGAACCTCAAAGGGACCAATGTAACGAGGACTAAGCTTGCCCTTCTTGCCAAATCTCATCACCCCTTTCATGGGTGATACCTTAAGAAGAACAGTCTCACCAGTTTGAGATGCCATGTCTTTTACCTTATGGTCTGCATACTTTTTTTGTCTACTCTGGGCCGCTAAAAGCTTAGTTTGGATGCTCCCCACTTTATCTTGAGCATCTTCCACTAAATCAACCCCCAAAGGTTTCACATCCCCAGCCTCAAACCATTCTATGTGTGATCTACATCCTCTCCCATAAAGTTCCTTAAATGGTGCCATATCAATGCTGACGTGATAACTATTATTATAGGAGAACTCACACAAAGGTAAGAATTTATCCCAATGCCCTCCAAAATCAATCACACATGCCCTCAACATGTCTTCTAACACTTGAATAGTCCTCTCTAACTGCCCGTCCGTCTGTTGATGGAAAGCGGTACTAAAAGTGAGTTGTGTGCCCAATTCATCATGCAATTTCCTCCAAAACTTGAATGTGAATTGGGTACCACGATCTAAGATGATAGAGAAGGGCACCCCATGCAACCTCACTATATTTTTCACATACACCTTACCCAATTGTTCAGCATTATAATCTATTCTTACGGGGTAATAAAATGGGCTGACTTAGTCAATATGTCAACCACTACCCAAATAGAGTCAAACATCTCCAAAGTCTTGGGAAGACCAACCACAAAATCCATGGCTATT
>NW_006239183.1:264445-264961 GCF_000226075.1 Solanum tuberosum | reverse complement strand
AGGTAGGCTACGGTTTTCCCTCTCTTAGATTGAGCTCGAGAATGTGAATGCATGTTGATTAGTTGGGATTTGGGTTGGGTAGTTATTGAATCCTACTTAGGTGTTAAGAAATCATGTTTTCGGCCTATTTCGAGAATTATCGGGTAACTGTGAGCATGCTTTGTGTTATTAATGGACCCTACTCGCTATGTGGAGTACTTGCATGCTTAATTACTGTTTATTTGAAGCATGTTGGACCTTAGCTTAGGTTTGACTAGGGCTTGCCTTAGAAAATACATGATTCGGATCCAATAGGCATTAGTTTTGCCCCGACGTCGCTCGGCTGGCTTAGATCCCTGTAGACTAGTGTAGCAGACTTGAGTATGATAGTTTGAGCCTTAGTTAGGCGATACGCTTGCTACGACTTTAGTTCTCCTTATTTTTCCCCGATGTTACGGCTTCACGAGTTACATCGGCGCCACTAGTTCTACTTCGCGGTTTGAATTTGATTTTCAATTTGGTTCCAAGGACTTACAT
>NW_006239183.1:248441-263864 GCF_000226075.1 Solanum tuberosum | reverse complement strand
GTTGTTTTGGTACTCATGCTACGCTCTGCATCTATTTCGTGATGCAGGTCCGGGCACTAGTAGCCAGCGTTGATCGAGCTTGGAGCAGTCTTATCCGGAGACGGGGGTGAGCACACGACATTTTGTACTATTTCAGTCTCCATCTGTATATATAGACTTGTCTTTCCTTTTGAGACAGTCCAGTCTCTGTTGTCCACTTTTGGGACTTGTACTCATTTTGTTAGTAGCTCTGTACTAGTGACTTCCAGGTTCTGGGAGGGATCTTTATTTGTATCTATGTTTTGGTTTGCTTCCGCCTGTGTATATTGTTATTTGCTTACTCTTGTTTAGTTTCTACCCTCAGACCAATTACTTGTTGTTCCGGGTTACGGGTTGACTTACCTACTGGTGAGTTATAGTAGGTGCCATCATGACTTGAGAAATCGGGTCGTGACACTATCATTTCCTACTTCCATTTCGGAACTGACATTTTCTGAAGAAAACCTGCAGGCCTTTGATGTTCATACTTTACTTGTTGACAATTTTGATACTTAGCCATAAACTCCGCTATATCCTTCTTCATGCCGGCCACCAATAAATTCGCTTCAAATCTCGGTACATCTTGCTCACACCCAGATGATATAGAATATCGCGACCCATGGGACTCTGTCAACAGTTTTTGAATCAAGTCATCTATTCTAGGAACATAAATCCTTCCTTTAAAATTGAACACACCTTTCGCATCAAGAGTGGTCTTTTGTGCCTTACCAATCGCATTCTTTTTCTTAAGTTCATTCAAATTTTCATCCTCAAACTGTTTGGCCTTGATCTCCTCAATGAACATGGCCCTAACTTCAATGCTAGCTAACACTCCACTTCTTTCCGAGATGCATAACTGCATGAACTTAGACTCCAAGGTCTGAATTTCCTTAGCCAAGGGTTGCTTGGTTACACTCAAGCAAGCTAGACTACCCATACTCACTGCTTTTCGACTCAAAGCGTCTGCCACTACATTAGCCTTACCCGGATGGTATTGGATGGTGACATCTTAATCCTTAAGTAGCTCCATCCACCTTCTCTATCTCATATTCAGATCCTTCTGAGTGAACACATGCTGCAAACTATGATGATCAGTAAATACTTCACACTTAACAACATAAAGGTAATGCCGCCAGATCTTAAGAGCAAACACTACCGCTGACAACTCCAAATCATGTGTTGGATAATTTCTCTCATACACTTTCAACTGTCGTGATGCATAGGCTATGACATTCTTATCTTGCATTAACATAGCCCAAACCCGAATGTGAAGCATCACAATAAACAATAAAATCTTTACCTTCAACCAGTAGTGTTAGAATAGGCGCAGTGGTCAAAAGAGTCTTAAGCTTTTGAAAACTCTCATCACATTTTTCATTCCATTCAAATGATATCCCCTTTTTGGTCAAATTTGGCAAGTGAGTGGCAATAGAAGCAAAGTTCTTCACAAACCGACGATAGTAGCTAGCGAGTCCCACAAAACTCCTAACTTCCGTCACCGAGCTAGGCCAAACCCAATTCTTAACCACCTCAATCTTTTGGGGATCTACCATTAACTCATCTTTTGAAACTACATGCCCCAAAAATGCAACCGAAGTTAACCAAATTTCACACATAGAAAATTTCGCATACAACCTTTGTTTCCCAAGAACACGCAAAACAATATGAAGATGGTCGGTATGCTCTTCCTCACTTTTCGAATAAACCAAAATATCGTCAATAAAGACTATAACAAATGAATCAAGAAATGGCTTGAACACACCATTCATCAAACTCATAAAAGTTGTAGGCGCATTAGTCAAAGTAAAAGACATAACTAGGAACTCGTAGTACCCATAACGGGTTCTAAACACCGTATTGGGCACATCCCCAGGCCTAATCTTTAACTGATGGTAACCAGACCTTAGATCAATCTTGGAGAAAACTGATGCACCTTACAATTTGTCAAAAAGATCATCTATTCGAGGCATTGGGTACTTGTTCCAAATGGTGACCCTATTCAATTGCCGGTAATCAATACACATCCTCATACTACCATCTTTTTTGTTAACAAACAAAACTAGAGCACCTCACGGGGAAGCACTAGGACGAATAAATCATTTATCAAGAAGTTCTTAGATTTGAGCCTTAAGCTCTCTTAACTCTGTCGGAGCCATGCGATATGGAGAGATAGAAATGGGACGAGTATCAGGTTCTAAATCAATGCAGAAATCTATATCTCTATCTGGAGGCATACCAGGCAAATCATTAGGAAACACTTCTGTTACGACCGGAAAACTAGTAGGTGAAACTAGAGCCTAACGAGCTTTTTTTTTAGTTTGATATGGGGTTTCATGTTGTAAAATGTATTCTCGAGCTTAGGTTGAGGAATTTAGGGGTTAAACGTAAAGGTACGACACCCCAAGGACCAACCAAGGGTCCTTGAGGGGGACCCTAAAGCTTAACCCCCAAAGCTGCCCAAGAACCAAACCTTGCAAAAATTAGTGTGACCTACGGATGGCCATCTACGACCAGTAGATGGACCCATTCCCCGTAGGTGGGGATCATGGGTCAGGCCCCAAATTTTCAAGTTCCAGCCACCACCTATGAACCTGTAGGATGAGGCGTCAATGCACCCACGGCCCGTAGGTCCATGGGGCGTGGATTGCACCTGCAATCTGTCCAATTCGACCAAGTTGGGGGGTAAGTTGGTAAATTTCTTTTAAGGTTAGTTAAGTTAAAGGACGGTTATTACTGATTTATTAAAGTATTTTAAGGCTTTTAAAGGTATTAAACTCTCTTTTTCAATTCATTATTTCAAAACACAAAATTAGAAACCTCCTCTCCTCCAAATATTCTCTCTCTAGAAAGCACCATTGCAAAAGAAGGATTCAAGCTTTGAAGCTCAAGATCTCATCTTCCTCACCCAATTTTCGTGGAGTTCCTTCAATAAAGGTATGGTAGTCTTCATCCTTGATTAAGTTTCATTTAAGGAGCCCTATCAAAAGATTATTTCAAGTTTCCAAAATCCCCCAAAATCCTAGGTTTTTAATCTATGCATGGGTTCAATTCCAAAACGTTTTCAAAGGTTTATATATGATGAATTATGAATGGATTGTTGAATTAATTATGAATCATTGTGAATTTCCTTTATAAACCCATGTTTTCTCCAAAATCCTAAGTTGTGAATTGTGATTGGAAATTGATTGATCATGGAAGTATGTTGAATTTTTTATGTCTAGATTGAATTAGTTATTGAATCATGTTAATTCCCTTATCTAATGTAGTATTCTAGATGTTTGGTTTGAGATTGATTCATAGCCTTGAAGGGCAATTTCATGACGAATTATGTATGATTATGATGTGAAGTATATGTGTGTGATCTCAATGACAATATTATGATCATGTTTAGAGTGCAATTGTGTTAGTATTGAAAGCTTATTCTCAATTTAACACTTATGAATGATGATGATATATGTGAAATGTTATTCTCACATACACACACTCATGAATGAATGATAATGTATTGATTGAAAGGCTATTCTCAATTGTACACTAATGAATAATAATGACATGTTGTGAAAGGACTTTCTCACAATATGGGGATTCTTAGTTGAAAGGCTATTCTCATCTTTGAATCTAAGAGCTATCCACTGAATGAATGTTGGGTTTGAGATTGATACTCATCCATGAGTTGAGGCAGGGTATCTAGTAACAATCTCTTATCTCATAACAATGAACTAAAGTAATGAATGTTAAGTACTCCGTGGGGAATAATTCTAAGCACCAAGAGGATATGGATTGAGATGGATGCTCATTCGTGAGTTGAGGCGGGGTATCTAGTAACAATCTCTTGAGATGGATGCTCATTTGTGAGTTGAAGTGGGGTATCTAGAAGCAATCTCCATATCCCATAACTATGTGCCTACATAGGTTTATAGATAGTAGATCCACCTAAGCTAAAAGTAATGGTCCTACCTTAGGCAAGTAGAAATCCCTTATCTGGTGTGGGTAACACCTGGATTCCATGAATTGCTCACATGGTCTATGTCGGTTAAGGCTTACCCCCACAAAGAATGTTAATGAACTATGACTTCTAAAGAATGCACTACTTAGTGTGGGTGGGGTATGGGACTTCATCCATGCATTGCACAAGTAGGCTTTAAGAGGGGTTATGGTGTGTTCCTCTAATGTCTTAATGGCTAATGAATGAATGTGCTCTTAATGAAGCTAATGAAGAATGTTGAGTTATATGCTTAATGAGATGATGTATGCTCTACTTGGATTGTATTATGAGTTACTTCATTGTCATGACTTATGAAATGTTTATGTGTCTTATGTATGAGTAGTGTCTAAAGGTGAAATGGAAGAATGGTAAGTTCATCTAAGGTGGACTCAAAGTGGTACTTAGTAGGAATAATAGTATGGGATGCTATTTTTACATTGCACAAGTATAACTTAAGGTTACTTAAGGTGAAGGCTCTAATGTGATGAAATGGCTTATATGTTGATTATGTTCTAATGTGATGAAATGACTTATATGTTGATTATGTTCTAATATGATGAAATGACTTATATGTTGAATGTAATTGAATCTTATGCTTTTTTGCTTATGTTCATGAAGTTTTCTAAAAAATTGGCATATGCATGGTTTACAACCAAAATGTCATTTTTAAGCATGATTTTTGCATGGCTATCATACTTAGTACATTAAATGTGCTAACCCATATTTCTTATATTTTTACTACAAAAGTGTAGGTTCCAACATTTGAGACGATTCCCTCTAGTTGAAGCTTGGATTGAGTTCTTTCGAGGCTTGTGGTATGTCATCATGGATCCGAGGACAAGTACTTTTGATGTTTCATGTCTTTCATTATAATAGACTCTTGTTAGACTTTCTATTGTAAAGGGTCGTGACCCTACTTTTGATTCAAGGGTGTTTTTAGATGGCCATGTGAGACTAGTAGACTTCCGTTGTTTTAAATGATTTTCGATTGTATGGATTTAAAGAAAAGTTTTAAATTTTGCACTATTTCTATTATCTTATGCGATGAAATGCTATGAGGCTTGTATAAGGCTTTTCGGAGTCTCGTACGTCGTGTTACGTCAGGGGTATAGGCTCGGGTCGTAACAACTTCTCTAAATTCTGACACCACATGATTAGACTCAATAGATGGAGACTCAACATCCCGAATATGAGCTAAATAAGCCAAACAACCCTGCCCTACCAGTTTCCTAGCTCGAATGGAGGATATGATCTTAGCTTGCTTAGGCTTGGACATCCCTTCCCACTCTAACTTTTCCCTTCCCGGAATTTCTAAAGTTACAAACTTAGTATTACAATTAAGCATAACATAATAGGGGAACAACCAAGTCATGTCTAAGATTATATCAAAGTTAGTCATATTCAAAATCACCAAATCAACCCAAGACTGGAAACCCATAAACAAAATAGGACAAGCCCGATACACATGGGTGACTATGACAGGCTCTCCAACTGGGGTAGAAACATGGATGGGGGCATCAAGTAAATCATAATTCGTATTAAATTATGAGGCAAAACGCACGGACACATAAGAATAAGTAGAACCCAGATCAAATAACACAATAGTCATCCGATCACAGACAAGATTAGTACCTATGATCACCGTGTCAGATGCATTCGCCTCGTTCTTGCCCAAAAAGGCGTAACACTGAGCCCTATCATCATGACGGGTGGCTTCCCTGCCTGGCTGCACTGTACCCCTGCATGCGTTACCATTTCCTTTACCTCCACGGCCTCGCTGATTTCCTCATTGCCCACCTTGTATACGCCCTAGACCATTATTACCATTTCCTATGGGTACCACTGCTCTAGATTGTTGTTACGCGGAATCTAACATGCGCGGGTGGGGACAATCTCTCCTCATATGCCTAGATTCTCCACAGTTGTAACATGTACAATCAAAAGATGGCCTGCTTCTCACCGAAGGCGCGACTCCCTTGCTATCCTGAATCAAATTATGAGGTCAAGTTTCCGAGTAATTACCTGTAAAGGAGGGCATAGCGAACTGAATTGGTCTAGCTGCAAGTGTTGCCTCCCTGAAACTCTAGAGTAAGATTCCTGAAAGTTGCCTGAATTTTTGGCTTTCTTAGCCAATGCCTTAGACTGACCGTCTCGCCTCACCCCCTCCACTTTCTTCACAAAGTCTTGTTTTACTAAAATAATAAAATAAAAATGACTTGTTTCGAAAAATTGACTTAACTTATGATTTGAAGAGAAATCGATCTTTCAAAGAGTTAAACAGATAAAATCAATTGAAATAAAAAGGGTTTGAGTTCAATGTACATTCCGAGAAGGTATTATGCCCTCAGAATGTCCTCTAACTTGCGGTTGACCGACGATTTGACTAAAATGACTTTTCAACTAACTTTTAAAATTTAACTAAGTTTAAAAAGGAAGATAATTTTAAGTTGTTACTTTTCAACTTTACTTACTTATATTATAAATAAGTAAATAATATATATTTCAAAAATAAGAAAGGCTATCTTGAGGAACTTAATTAAATTAAACCATAAAAAAAACTAATTAAGTTAGTTAATCAATAACATGAATAATAATAATAATAATAAGGAAAGAAGGAACAATTGGACTTGGGTTTTTTTGCCCAAATCCAAATGAATTGGGCTTTGGCCCACCTGTCCTAAAGTCTAAAATAATTGTTAAAATCATGGGTTTGGCCCATTTTGAACTCTCCTTCATCCTGCTGAATTTCAAGTGGGCTTTGGACCCATTTTCACCAAAAATTCCACTGCTGAAATTTCCTTGAATATTTGGCCCACTTTCATGTATATTCTGCGTATATTGGGTGTATATAGTTGTACACGACATGTGTCTAACCCATTTTGGGCTTTCCGAAACCTGTATTTTATTTGCACTTTGTATTTCCACCTTTTTTGACCTGTATTTCCATGTTTTTGCACCTGTATACTGTATTTCATCATGTATATCTACGTATACTGTTGTATACAAGTTGTATTTCAGCTTGTTTTCGAATTTCCAGAAATGAAAATTCAATTTCCAACTCGTATTTGTCAATTTTCAACATGTGCACCTGCTTCCTTAATTTGCCATGATGTCGGAATCGATGGAGAAAAATTGAGCCTTCATGGCTCATCTCACAGATGCAAGAGAAAGTGGGAAATCCCAAGGGACTCGGTCGACACCATAAACATAGAAAAAGACATAAATTATCTAGAGAAAAATGACATGGAACAAAGTAACGAATTAATGAAAGAAAATATATGAGAATAAGTGAAGTTGTATTCAAATACTTGCAGACCAAAGCAAAGAGGTCTTACAATAAGATATATGTGTATATACGAACAAAATAACACTCATGATAAGGTTAACTCCAAACATACAATAACTTCTAGCAATGAAAGCAATGTGATCATTTTCCTTAAGATAGCAAAGGTAAGAATTTCAAGTGATGAAATTTAAAAGAAACAGTGAGCAATTATGTCATCTACTAAATATGACTATTAAACATTTATCTCAAAGTACACCTACTTAAAATCCTTTTCCTAGATAACAAAAAATATGATAAAAATCTTATTCATGAACCCTTTGACTCAGACCAAAATTAAGCCAAAGTAAACATCAAAAGACCAAATATATACTAGTGACGACTAACAGAAAGCATATGGAACAAAACATGCTTCTCATAATATTACAAATAGCGAACATGAGGACAAATAGATAAACATGATAGAAATCCAAGATATGGCCATAGTGATCCTAAACAAATATTATCACTTGAGGATGCAAGATGTAATAAATAGAGACACAATACTAAAGAAATCTCATGCTAAACTAGTGCTCTTATCAAATAGATAGAAACTAGACCATTTAAAATCGAGAAAGTACGAAACAAACTTGAGAAGAGAAAAGATGCATTTCATTTTTTAAAGAAAATTTCAAGAAAAGAAACTTGCTCCGACAAGTAGGGCTCTAGCATCAAAGGTTCCCATGAAAGTGAAAAGAGATATATAAAACTAGGCTGATATAAAACCAAATACCGGCCTCCAAACATACGTACAAAAGAACAAAACTATAGTCGAAAGCAAATCTTTGGGGAAAAAAACAGAACGAATACATCTTAATTAATCGAAAACAGAGAGTGTGAAGAGCATTCGAAACATTCACCAGGGAAAGCAGATCCCGAACTAATTCCAAACATAACAGAATAAAAACAACTTAACATTTAGAAAGAGTAACGTCGGTATTTAGATCACTTTAGGCATAAAAGACATAGACATTCAAGACACATAAGAGTCGAGAAGAAAGAGACGAAACTAAATGAGTAAAGACGAAGTTGTCACCTTCTCCTGGGCAGCTGAATTGAGAAGATCACAAACTTAGAGGGACTTCACCACCAATGACTTCGAACTTTAGGAACTCCTACGAATCCTAGCGACCCCCAAACAAGGAAGGGGAGAAAGAAGTATCTAAGGCGTGTTTCTGAAATAAATTTGTATAGCTTTGAAAGCCCTTTTAGTAAATCTTTTCAATTTTTCCAATTCTCTCTCTCAACCCCAACAATGAAGGAGAGAGAACTATTTATAGAGGAAATTCTAAGGTTTAGAATTGGGGGATAAAAAGGGGTGGAAAAAACAGATTCTACGCCCATGAATTTTGGAATTCAAAATTCAAATTTTATCCAAAACCTGGAATATTTTCAACGATTCTCTCAATTTTGAACGGAAAGAATGAAGGCAAAGGGCTAGGACCGATCCCCTCGTCCTTGGAATTGACGTATCTCCATCTGAAGGTCGCAAAGACGAAAACGCGTGCCCTTTGCTGCTGTGATAGTACTATGGAGAGGGACGTCTGAAGAAGAAGACAAGAAAATGCAGAGTACTGCATGCGCGCGTACAAGGCTTGAAGTCGCCGTGTACTGTTCCGTGTGCTGCTGTTTGGAATCGCTGTTATATTGTTGATTTCGTCTGCCTCCGTGTATTGCAGTCACGATTGATGTCGTCTATTGGCGTTGAAATTGCCGTGTTGGACTGCTTTCTGTCTGCTTCTGTAAGGCGTTTAGCTGTGAAAAAACTTCTGGGTTCTATTTTGTGAAGCAAAAGGCAAGCCGGATCGGGGAATTAAGAGTGGGCTGGGTTTCTGTAATGGCTAAAAGAAATGGATTTAAGACTTGGCCACACAAATTATGATTATAGCCATTTGAAATTACAAACGTAGCCGAATTGAATCCATTTAGTAAATTCGACTAACAATTAAATAAGATGAATTAATATAATTAAACGATCGAGTTGTTTAATCTTAACGAAATAAAATAATTAACTTAACTATAAACTAATTAATTTAAAAATATAAACTACTAATTAACCAAAATTTAATTAAAATAAAATCTTTTTGAGACGATTTTTGATTTAAAAAGAGACAAAATTACTTAAAATGACTTGGAAAATATTTTGAATTTTATAAAGTCAATCATTTCAAATCGTTTGGGATTTAAGAAGCTCGATGATTAATTTATATTGTGGGGGGTCAAAATTGGGTGTCAACAAGTTTGTTACCTCATTAAAGCTTTTCCCTGCAGAGGTAATATGAATAGATAATACTTGCAACTCAGAATTTAGTCCCTTAATAAATAAACGGATTATCTCCTCCTCAGTAGTCACCAATTGAGTAGCATATGTAGATAAGGCATGGAACTTGGCCTCATAAGCAGCCACAGACATACCACCTTGCTCCAAAGCCATGAACTCATCCTTCTTACGATCCCTCAAAGTCCGAGGCACATACTTCTCTAAAAATCGAGTATGAAACTGGGTCCAAGTAAGTGGGGGTAAAACTGAAGATCTGCATTCCACATAAGCTCTCCACCACTGCTTAGCCTCACCTTGAAGCTGAAAAGTCACAAACTCAATCCCATGTTGATGGACAATTCCCAACTTATGAAGCCTCTCATAGCAATCTAGGATGAACTCATATGCATCCTCACTCTCCGAACCATGGAACACAGGTGGTTTCAACTTCAAGAACTTAGTCAACATATCATGCTCATTACCATTCATAACAGGACCCAACAAAGGACGGAAGAAAGCATCATTACCTATATTTCCACCCACCTTGGGGATAGTGATAGCAATAGGGGGATTGGTGGGAGCTTGAGTTGCTTGAACAGAAGGAAGCACTCCAGGACCAACCAATCCTTTCAAGAACGACATTATATGTTGAGCTAACACTGGGTCTATGGGAGGAATATTTGTAGTCTCATCCTGCACCTCTTCCTCTTGTCCAACATTCTCCTCCTCCTCAACTTCTACATTTTTCTCTACCTCTTCATGGTGCGCAGGAGGGCCCTCATTTCTGGGAGCATCTCTAACTGGTGCTCCATCCCTAGTAGGTGTTGCCCTTCCTCAGCCTCTACCCCTAGCTCTTCCTTTGCTCCTGCCTCGATCGCGACCTCTCGCTGCAGATTCCTCAGCTGGAGCATTGACGGGAGCTACGGGCCTGACGCCGTTGAACCTAGTGTTAACCATCTGCTGATAGAAGAGTGAAGGAGGTTAGATATTAATTTGAATAGCCAGATACCAATTGGAATCAAGTTATAGCACGAAAGGAGACAAGAGAAAACAAAGAGATTTCCTAAAGTCCTATAGCCTCTCGAAGAAAGGTACAGACGTCTCCGTACAGTTCCGCAAGACTCTACTAGACTCGTTTTGGTACATCGAGATCAATGAACCTAAGCTCTGATACCAACTTTGTCACGACCCAGACCGTCGTGATTGGCACCCACATTACCCCTCCGGTGGGAAAACCATTACTACAGTTTAACCAAACAATTTAAAGCTACAGAAGCAGGTTTAAATAACTAATTACTGAAGTTCCCATAAACTTCCAAACGATCTAACAACGAATTTGCGGAATTTAAATGCCCAGAACCTGAAAGTCGACGTACCAAAACTCTAACAACGAACCATAGTCTAAATAAATGGGTACAACCCAAACTAAACAAGAGAAATCTAAAGAACTAGTCTAAGTCCGAAAAGATGGTCAAAGCAAAAAAAATGAGAACTCAAGGCATCCCGAAAGAACTGGCTCACCCTTGAATTCGATCGGCGATCACTGATCTTCTAGACGAGGTCTGTCAATAGCCGCCTGAAGATGCCCTGTACTTAACAAAAAAAGAGCAAGTGCAGTATCAGTACACAACCACAGTGTACTAGTAGGATCACACGACTATCCCACTAAATGCAACATAAGCAAGTAAATACAACATTATAAACATGCAAATACCGAACATGTACAATATTGATTATCACATTCTCAACAATATACATTTACAACAGGTCATTGGTCCTCTCATGAAACCCAAACTCAAACAGTTAGTGTACCGGTATGTGATACCCGATCCAATATTTATGCCGCAACGTGGCAATCGATCCCATAATTATGTCAGAACGTGTTAACCGATCCAAGTTAGTGTGTCGAAACGCCACACCCGATCCATTCAACAAGCCACAATCACAATCACAAAGTACATTCTCATAATCATATAATCAAGTCATGATTCATGGCATTCATCATTCATCTATCCTCATTTACAATTAGTGTGATCAATAATGCAACATTCGCATACATACATGTATTATAATGAAGCAAGAACAAACATACATCACACAACATGTAATCACAACCATCACATACCTCGAAACAAGCTTGAATCCCCTAAGAAACTTGATTCTTCACTTTCCGGATTCGTTCCGCTTGTTTTTTGTCTACAAACAATTAATATACACGGGAATCAATAAACAATAACTAATTACTCAAATTACCCACAATTCTATCAACCCTAGATCAAACCCATGATCTCCATACCCAGATTAGGGCTTTTTCCACCATAATTTCCAGATCAAAACCCTCTCTATCGATAATTACCCATTAGATTACGTTCTATGGATCAAAAAATAGATTCGGGGAGATAAAACATTGCCTTTAGCCTTAAGAATGGTGGAAAACTGTCAAGAAGATTCCTGGGTTCGTTCCTTAGCTCTCAAGTTCTAAAATTGTAGAATAAAACGTTTTTGGGGTTTATTTCCGAGTTTATGTCGCGTCTGCCCCGCCACAGCGGTACTCACCCCGCTATAGCGGCCCCACCCTGGTGGCACAAATTCCCGCTATAGCGGCTTGCACAGAACAGTGAGCAAATTTAATAATTCCAATTCCCCAATTTCACAACACACCTTCAACCAACGACACTCAGAAACTACCCGTTCACGCTAAGATCAATTTTGGGTGTTCTACTCGCTCGAATTCAATTTCGTAAAGTCATATGGGTTCCTTAATGTCTTAGCTACCTAATCATGTGATAAAAATCATAATTAGATCACCCAATTATTACCAGATTTCCCTAGACCTTACTACTCCGATTTCGTCCAAATCTGGACTAGGTTGGGAAATTCCAAGTTACTATGAAAAAGTTTTCCGGCCTCAAAATTTTCCCCATTGGCTTTTCTATAACGATGGAAACAGGTTGTTACACACATTTACTACAAGTGACTGGACTTCTCTAGCATCTTCCTTCATTGAATCCCTTCTTATGATCATTATTTGGTAGTCAGCCTGGTTGCTTTCTTGCAATTGGTGGTAACATTACCGCTTCCAAAATATGTGGTGGAATATCTGAGTTTGGTACTCAATGGCTTCCATAGCTCTATCAACACTTGTTACACATAATAGATACTTTGAAAAGAAATTAGAATTGCATCTCTTTTGATCTAAATAAACTTTGACACTCGTATCGTATGAATCTTCATTGGTGGAGATGGACCACTCACGACATATTTGAGTTCTAAATGAAAATGGACGTGTCCACACCTAATTGAGAAGATATAGTATGAATTAAGCCTTCGTATTTGGTGTTTGCATCATACATCACTCCTTCAATATTGTAATCCACGTAATTTCCTGTAAAATTGCAAATTATTAATCAATTTCTAGAATTAGCAGAATGGTGTTCCTAAAGTAAATAAATTACACCAAATCATCTACACCATCTCAACTAACAACTACACATAATAAATTTACCATCACAAATCAATAAGCTTTATAACCAATTTAATAATTCTTGGTAACTTATGACACCAATAAATGTACCAAAATATTTACTGCTAATCATGTTGGTATTCAAAACGGCTGAAGAGACATAAATTGGTGGTCTAGACAAACATTTTCACCAAATCAGTTACCAAAATATATACAATAATTTCTTTGTATAAACGCCAATTTAACATTTCTTCAATTCGTTATCTATACCAAGTCAGACAATAAAATATACCAATAGGTGTTTCTACAAGATACTAATTACACCAAATCACATACCATAAGTAATTTGAGAATTATGGTATAAAATTTGTTATCTATACCAACTCAGACATCTAAATAAACCAATAGATGTACCAGAATACTAACTTGAAGTTGTTCTTTGTATAAGGTCTAAAGAAATACCAATAACAACATTTCACACACCAAAATAAATTATTGATTTATGGTGTTTATATAAGGAATGCAACATATCAATTACATTTTCACCAAATCAATTACAAAAAACATACCATAGTTTCGTTGTATTTAAACAATACAAAACAAATTTCATAATACAGTTTGTTATGACCTATGGTGTATATAAAACACAATAAATAATATCTATTACACCAAACTATCTACACTATCAATATCACATAATAATTTACCATCACTTGCACACAAAAAAACGATGAATGATGGTGTCTCTAAAAACATACAACAAAATACCAATAAACCACATCATATCCACCATGTTCACTATCAATTAAACCCAATAACATACTAAAAACGATTAATAATTTTTATTGTTTATTAAAGAAATAAATCCAGCCAATTGTTGCACCAGACTATTACCAAAGCATATCAATTTTATACTAAACCACAATGATATAGAATTTAAACCAACGACTAATTACCAAAACCACTAAATACAGATTGTGAGAAAAAAAATACCAAATCAATCGTTAGTTGTTCAAATACCTTATGTGTCCCATCGCCCGTTGTGTTGTAATAGAATTGAAAAAGTATTGGTATCCATGTTTGAATAGTAAATCAGAGTAGAAAGAGAGTTTTATTTTTGTTAAAGACCTTTCTTCATGGGAGAGAATATATAACAAATTTGAGTAAATCAGCAAGGTAAAATAATTGGAAAAAATCAAGGAATATGTGATAAGCGTGGCTGACTATTTCTATGTTTTTTTTAAATATAAATTCTAGTTTTGAAAAAAAAACTATTGCTATATAAGTGGAAAAAAAAGTATTGCTATATAGTACTCCCTCTGTCCCTAATTGTTTGTCCACTTTTGAATTGACACACCTATTAAGAAAACAATTATTGACATAGTGAGTTTACCATTTTACCCATATTGATTATGAAGTGAATGAATTAAAAATTTAAGATTTTCAAAAAGTTCTACCTTTTTATAAGTAATTAATTGAGGGTATAATAGGTAAAAAAAAATTGTCCTTTCTTGATTTGTCACAATGGACAAGTAATTAGGGACAACTATAAAATGAAAAGTGAACAAGTAATTAGGGACAAAGGGGATAGTAATTAAGGTACTTAAGTTGTATACTTAAGTTTTTTACCCTTATATATATGACATAAAAAAATACTAATTTATTTTGTCATGTCAACTTATTGTTTTAATGATAAAATTAGTTGAGTAATTTTATTGATATAAATGTCTAAGTTGAGTGATATTATTGATATAAAACAAAATTTAATAATTTAACTAGATAGATTTTCAAAGTTGAGTAACGTTTTGAGATATTAACTCCAATTTTGGAGTTGCACTTTGGAGGGCTTGGTAGTTGAACATCTAGAGGATAGGTGGAGCTTTTGGAATTTGATTGATTCGGGCATTGAATTCCATTTAGTTCAGTTGATTCCATTATCGGATTCAATGATATTATTTTTACCACAATCCTCAGCCTTAGTATTGAGTGACACTCTTATTTTGAAATTCGTAGGAAAAATTCTTTTTGCTAGAAAATTTGGCTAGAATTTGGCCTGAATGGTAAAATAATATATTTTACACTATGTTATTTTATCTTTTTGAAATTTTTTACCCTTTTAACTTTAATACCTTTTAATTAAAAAATGAAAAAAAAAATTATTTTAAAATAAAAAAGATATTATAGACTTTTTTTAAATTTCTGGCCAAATTCTAGACTAAATTTCTGGCCATTTAGCATTACCCATATATATATGTCACACCCCAAACTCAAGGGGCGCAACTGGCTCCTAATGCCAAAACTCAGGCTCGAGCCGATCCTGCTGAACCTTTTGCTACTAGCGCATGGCAGCCACACACAATCAAGAAAAAACAAGG
>NW_006239183.1:247761-248175 GCF_000226075.1 Solanum tuberosum | reverse complement strand
GGACAGGGCCCTAGCCTACCCATAAAGATATATACAACAAAAGGTAACAAACCTCCCAGCTCTGGCAGCTTCGGAGGACAGGGGCTAGCCAACCGGATAAAAGTCAATCCTGCTGCTAAGGAGGTCTACTCAGTCGTCTATCAGGACCTGCAAGCATGAATGCAGCGCCCAGGCAATGGGGCGTCAGTACAAAATACTGTACAGAGTATGAAAGGCAATAGTCTATGATGAGGTATCCTGATATACTGGAATAATCTGATAAATAAATCAAGGATAAGATAAGTGTATTGACCTGCTCCTAAATCTAAAGTTATCAAAAATAATAAAACAACAACCTAACCAGGACCCCATAAGCTCGCCAGGTACAAACAGCACACAAGACCACCTACTCAAGCCCCCATAAGCCCGGAAGGT
>NW_006239183.1:246953-247199 GCF_000226075.1 Solanum tuberosum | reverse complement strand
TTAACATACCTTTCCAATGAACGCTCAAAAGACCGTAGTTCCTTCACGAAAGTTGTTCCTTATGTCCTAAGCTTCGCAAACACTATTATACACAGCTGGTACGCACCTATAAGCAGTTTATAATTAATCTTATATCGACAAATTTTCCATATTGCCCCAGCTTGTCGAAACGTCCGTAGAAATTCATAAAAACAATCATAAAAGGGTCCCGAGATGATTACCTTAGTTAACCAAGTGTAAACCTTT
>NW_006239183.1:238304-246785 GCF_000226075.1 Solanum tuberosum | reverse complement strand
AAACTAGACTCGTAGGCCTTCGATTTAATGGGTTAATAGGCCTTCTAAATCTTTATATATTGGGAGAAAACATCAAATACATTTGAACCAAATTTCAAAGAAATCTTTAAAAAGGAACTTATGATAACTTTCGCCAACTTTTATTTTGCCACTTACTTAACTTCAAAACATGAGATAAAACCCTTGAACACTTAAAATATGACATACCACATCCTTTTTAATTTATTACTCACCCTCTTTGTCTTTCCACGAAGGTACGAGTTAATTTAGACGTTTTGGAAAAGTCGGGGTGTTACATTATATATATATATATAAAGGAGAAACATATAGAAGGTGGTGTGAATCTCTCTATGACCTTCATTTTTATTTATTTATTTTCCTTTTTTGGCTTTTTTTAATTTTCTCAATAAATAATTTATTTATTAATTTAAAATATTACTATTCTAATTATATCTAATAAGTTACAGAAAACCTCCATCTATTTATCTTCTCTACTTAAATAACATGCCTCCTCAACTTCTCTCTATCTATTGTTATGATTTACCCAATCTATAAATAACAATCATCTATGTAGATGTTCAATGTTCATTTCCATTTTTTCATTCTTTTTTTTATTAGTATAGTTTTTTCCTCCTTTTAATTTTTTTTGCTTTCATCTTTCATGTACTTAATAATGTCATGATATGGTCTTCACTTTGATAAAAATCATAGATATATTCTTCAAAGATTCATCATAAAGATGTTCACACTAGTTTGGTACAAGATCATCAAAATAAAGAAGGAAGCTTAATATCTTGGAAGATTCATCAAAAGAATGGCCATCTATATTTTATATATAATAAAGGAGAAACATAGACAAGATGATGTGACACCTCTCTATGATCTCCATTTGCATTTATCTTTTTTCTCTTTTTTGGATTATTTCTTATTTAAATTAATTATTGTATTATAAAAGTAAATTACTTAATTTGTTACAAATAAATATTTTATTAATGGAGGAACATTTACAATAAAAATTCTTCACAATTTTTTTATTACCCATGACTTATATGTACCTCTTTAATTTTTAATTTTAATATATTCATGACTCTCATAATTTTCATGTACATAACCTCTAAACTTTAATTTGTAAGTTTATGATGTCTTATGGTATTCCTTTATTTTTTCCAATATAAATTCATATTAGTTTCATGAAGAATCACATTCAAGATTATATTTTCTCTTCTTCATCATATTGTTTTGTGAATTAACTAATATGTAAACCAAAAAAGTACATGAAGGTAAGAAATATTTATTCTCTTCTTTTTCATTTCCTCTATTTTACCTATATAAATTTATAGTTAATTTCATGGAGATTCATATTCAAGAATACATTTAAGAAATACTTTATTCTCAAAGCTTTCTTTTTATTTTTAAATCATCAGCGGCCCTTTAAAGTTATTCGCATAATTCACTTAGACACCTCAACTAAGACTAGCACCTATTGAACACTTTTACCAATTCAAAAATTGTTCCTATTAGGCATTTTTGATAATCAGCAAATATATGAAGAGTGTGTGATACACTTGCGGTGATGTGGCAAAACGGCTAATTAAAAAATAACATGTGGCACTGGGCCCCGAAAATTATAAAAAAAATAATTTTGTTCAAAATTATTTCAAACACTTTTTATATCTAAATTTTTTAAAAAGAAAAAGAAAAAAATGAAAATGTCAACCTATTCTACCCAACCCCACCCCTACCCAACCCCCTTTCATCATCATCTTCTTCCCAAAACACATTCTTTCCCAAATCACAAAACCTAATTCTTTTCAAATAACTTGAAGATTAACTTTAAAAAAATATATATATACATTTTCATACTAAGAGTGAAGAAGAAAGAAAATTTTGCCGGCGGTTATTCATTTTTACATCGATGACAAAATGAAATTGATAGCTCAAAAATTAATTCTTTCACTTTTTTTGAATATCATTTTTGATAAATTTAATGGGTTTATATATGAATTTGAGTAAAAATCTTTGTTCGAAAATTTTGATAAACAAATATCGGCTAACTTTTTTTATACGTAAAAATCATTTATCTTCTTTCTTCTTCTTCATATTTGTTCCTTATTTTTATGAGATTTGAAATAAATCATACGAAAGAAAGTCTTACTTTCTTTCAAATCTGAATCTTCATAGTTGATTTTCATTTATCTTCATACTTGAAAGAAATAATATTTTTTTTATATAAAAAGGAAAGAAAAACAATGTTGGAGCTAAAATGAAGAATGTTTTGCAAACTAAAGTACGAAGAAGATGATAGGTAGGGAGTGGGGTCTTTTTCTTTTTTGAAAAAGTGTAAATGAAAGAAGAAAAATGTTTTTAAATTAATTATAATGCCAAGTGTCAATAAAAGAAGAAAAAATGTAAAAAAATTCAAAAAGACACTATTTTGAATCTTTTCACGCGCTTCAAGGAAGTGCAAAACACATTTTTTGCCATATCAATGTTTTGTGTTTAATAGGTACATGTTTTGAACAATTTAGGTGTTCAATAGGTACAAGTCTTAGTTGAGGTGTCTAAGTGAATTATGCGGACAACTTTAAGGGGCGGTCGATGACTTAAGCCTTATTTTTATGTACTTGGACATGTTTTCTCAATATATTATTTATGTATGTATTATCATTCTCCAAACAAGTAAAATCTCTTAATAAAAAAGTAATTATAATAGGAGGTGAAAAGTTGATTGAATTGAATAAATATTTTTTCATCTATATCGAAATGCTTGGTACATATAACAGATTTCTTTTGAGGTAATTTTATGGACTCAATTTTTAAACTCATAAAAGAAAATTCTGCTCCAATTTTATTTCAACTTCTTTTATGATATATAATATTCTTAGATTAAATTTGCTCAAGAATATGATTAGTGATGGATAATGTGTAACTTTGAAAACTATTTTTAAGTTTATGACTCAAAAATATAGGCAAAAGTTAATTTTATAGCAAAAAATTAAAAAGAAAATAAGAAGTCTTCTATTACAAAATAAATCATTTGTATTGGTTCATAAAATTAATAACATGCATTATAAATAATATATGTTAATGCATTTGAAATAATTTTTATGAGTAGTGAGAGAGTCAAAACTATTCACTAAATAACGGCAATATTTTAAATTTTCATGTTTAAGATACCATTCAAGTAAATTAGTAACTTCTTTCTATATTAATGATATAGTTAGAAATTGGATAATTCATCTCTTTTTCTTTTTTAATTATGTGTTTATAAATGTAGTTAATACCTTTTGTTTGGAAGAAAAAAAAGAAAAAAAAAAAGAAAGTGCATTATCCATAAAAGTGGAATTGTTCAATTTTATATTTATTCTATATAATAGATGACTTAATATTATTAATTGATGGTCCATCAATTATTTTTATTTTCTTATACTTTTTTAATTATCTATATCGTATATACACACAAAATTAAGCATATACAAAGCGATATGATACTTTCTCATAACAAAAATTCATAATTATTATTTTTTCTCATTTTTACTATTGTTTTCATCTAATTATTTTAAAGAATCTAATATATATATATATATTAATAAAAGAAATCATAATAAAAAAATCTGATGTGACACTTTTCTATGGTCAATATTTTTATTTACTTATTTCTTTTTTTTAATCTTTTCTTCCTATTTCTTTCCGATTATAAGTTCTCGTTGACCACGACCTATAGGAACCAGGCTATCTACCGCTTTTAAACCTGTTTGCATAGGCTCGGCCGTGTGATGGGAAACCTTCCCGCACGGTTCGGAGAGCACTGAATTAGAATGAGAGGTTTACCACCACATCATTGCATGCAGGGGGAGCTCGCTCGATTCGCAGATTGGTCCGACTCGTAATTCACTTCTGACCCCGACACGGTCGAAGCACGCCCGTCCAGTATGCTTCTTTCACGACATGCTATAGTCCTGGGTGTCTTCCAGTGGTCTTCTATAGACTAGTGGATCCACTTAGTTGAGGAGTTCTATACCCCGGCAAGGTATAGTACAGTTATGGCAGTGTGGGCGAGACGTTGTATCATCACATAACTCATAGTGATGGTTGTCGATTAGAGAATCTCCCAAACAGAGTTTATTTGTATTTTTACATACAAACTGAGTTATATTGTATTTTTCCAATACATTGAGTTGTTATCTACTGATTTAAAATCTTTTCTTTATATTGCATTACTTTTATTACTTTTATATTGAAATGAGTTGAGGTTGAGTTGAGTTGAGACGAGGTAAGTTGTTTCTTCATTTCCAGTTCAAGCTCATGTCATGTTTTAGATTTCCCTTCGCATGCTCTTACATTCCATGTACTGATGTCATTTGGCCTGCATCTTTTATGATGCAGATACAGGTAACCAGGATCATCAACCAGCGCTTCGTTGATCCAGTTGAGTTCCAGATTTGTTTGGTGAGCCTCTTTGCTTCTGGAGGATCCCTTATTTATCTTCAGTTATTTCAGTTTGTTAGGATGATCGGGGGTCTTGTCCCGACATTTCTCATAGTATTAGAGGCTTCATAGATAGATAGACACTAGTTCATGAGTCTTTTCATTTTTAGTTGTTCATGTTGAGGCTTGAGTTGCCTCTTTTGGCCAGTTGAATGTTTTTTTAAACATTTCTGAGTTTATCTTTTGAGACATTTGAGTTATATTTTACTTTTAAAAGTTATGTTATTGTTGAGTAAGTCTTCGGCTGAAAGTTGAGTCAGGCCAAGGGTTCGCTTAGGGCCAGCAATGGTTCTCGAGTGTCGGTCACGTCCAGGGTGTAGACTCGGGGCGTGATAGAGAAGAATCAAAAGAGAATGTACCTAATGAAGAGAAAGGCATAGTAAACGTCAAAGGACATCTACTTCATTTAGGTTTGATTTTGTAACACTCCCTCTTGAAAATGAGCCCCAAACATTCAAGGAAGCTATGTTGTCTACGAACTCAACTTTTTGGAAAGAGGTTGTCAATAGTGAGATTGATTCAATCTCAATTAACCATACTTGGGAGTTGGTTTATCTTCCTCCAGAAAACAAACCTTTTGGTTCAAAATTGATTTTCAAAAGGAAAATGAAAGATGATGGAACTATTGACAAATACAAAGCAAGACTTATCGTCAAAGGCTTTATACATAAATAAGGTCTTGATTATTTTGACACATGCTCGCCAATGACTAAGAATTTCCCTAGCTGCAGTATACAGTCTTGAAATCCATCAAATGGATGTGAAAACTACATTCTTGAATGGAGAGTTGGAGGAAAAGTTTTACATGGAACATCCCGAGGGCTTCGCAGTTTCTGGTAAAGAAAAGAAAGTGTTCAAATTTGTTAAGTCACTCTGTGGACTAAAAACAAGCACCGAAACAACGACGTGCAAGTTTTGATCATATCATGTTTGCAAATGAATTTAAGATCAATGAATGTGATAAATGTTTTTACATTAAGGACATTACAAATCAAGAGGTCATTGTATGCCTATATGTAGATGACATGCTGATAATGAGCAGCGACATTGGTAATGTAAAAGCTACTAAGCGTATGCTCGTTCGTAAGTTTGATATGAAAGATATAGGAGTTGCCGATTTGATATTGAGAATTAAGATTCATAAAACTCTTCACGGACTAGCATTGTCTCAATCTCATCATATTAGAAAGGCACTTGAAAATTTCAATTACTTGAATTTTAAAAGGACAAAGACAACAATTAATGTGAACCTTGATCTTGCTAAGAATAAAGGTGAAAGTCAGTCTCAATTAGATTATGCCAGAATATTGGGAAGTTTGATGTACATCATGAACTGTACACGACCATACATAGCCTGCGTTATATGTAAACAAAGTCGATACACGAGTAATCCCAATCAAAATCATTGGATGACAATGAAAAGAGTTTTGGGTTACTTAGATGATACTCAAAACTATGCTTTGCAGTACAATAAATATCCAATGGTTTTTGAAGGTGTAACGAACGGTTTCCGTCATTATAGAAAAGCCAACAAGAGAAAAAATTGGGCCGGAAAACTTTTTTGTAGTAACTTGAAATTTTCCAACCTACTCAAGATTTAGATGAAATCAGAGTCAGTGAGGTCTAGGGAAATATGATAACAAATGGGAGATCTAATTATGAATTTGATTACATGAGTACATAGCTAAGATGTTAAGGAACCCGTATGACTTTACGGAATTGAATTTGGGCGAGTAGAACTCCCGAAATCAATTTTAGCGTGAGAGGGTAGTTTCTGAGTGTCATGGGATGAAGGTGTGTTGTGAGATCAAGGTCGGTCGGCGGTGCACCCCTCAGGGGGATCCCACCAATCAGCTTCCTTACGCCTTACGGGTTTACTCGCCCGTTGACTCGCACACATGTCAGACTCATTGGTCCGTGTTTCATGGGGATTTGGAAATTCTTTATTTAGCTCTATGTTTCGTGCAAGCTGCTACGGCGGGATTTTGTGTCGCCGTGGCAGGGCCGCTGTAGCGAGGTGAGTATCGTTATGGCGGGACAGACGTGATTTAAGTCGGAAATAAACCTCAAAATCATTTTATTCTGCACTTTTCGACTTTGAGAGCTAGGAGACGACCCCAGGCGAGTTCTTGACCATTTTTTAACCATTCTTAAGGCTAAAGTTAAGATTTTAACTCCTCGAATGCGTTTTTCGATCCGTAGAATGTAAATTAGTGGGTAATTATCGATGGGGGAGGGTTTTGATCTGGAAATTATGGTGGGAAAAGCCTTAGTTTGGATAATGGGATCATGGGTTTGATCTAGGGTTGATAATGTTAACTTTAATCCGGGTAATTAGACGTTGTTTATTGATTCTGTGTTATATTTATTGTTTGTAGACCAACAACAAGCGGAAAGAATCCGGAAAAGGAAGAATCAAGTTTCTTAAGGGATTCAAGCTTTGTTCGAGGTAGGTGATGGTTGTGATTTCATGTTGTGTGATATATGTTTGTTCTTGCTTCATTATGATGCATGTATGTATGCGAATGTTGCATTATTGATCACACAAATTGTAAATGAGGATAGTTGAATGATTGAATGCCATGAATCATGACTTGATTGTATGATTATGAGAATATTCTTGTGATTGTGGCTTGTTGAATGGATCGGGTGTTGCGTTTCGACACACTAACTAGGATCGGTTGCCACGTACCGACATAAATATTTTAACGGGTGTCACGATCTGACACGCTAACTTGGAACGGGTACCACGTACTGGTACACTAACAGTTTAGGTGTAGGTTCCGTGAGAGGACCATTGACTTGACATAACTGTATATCTTGAGAATTGTGAAATTATACGTTGTTCGTAAATGATATTGATATTGTATATGTTCGGTGTATGCATGTTATTATATTGTTGTAATGGCTTATGTATGTTGCACTTAGTGGGATAGCCGCGTGATCCTACTAGTACACTGTGGTTATGTATTGATACTGCACTTTCTCTTTCTTTGTTGAGTACAGGGCATCTTCAGGCGGCTATTGACAGACGTCGCTTAGAAGATCAGTGATCGACTCGAATTCAAGGGTGAGCCAGTTCTTCCGGGCTGCCATGAGTTCTCTTTTCGTCTATGTCCACATTTCGTCTTAGACTAGTACTTAGGATTTCTTATGTTTAATTGGGTTGTACCCATTTTCTTAGACTTGTTGAACTTTTTTGGTACATTGACTTCCAGGTTCTAGGTGTTATTCCGCAGTGTTTTGGTTGTTAAACTTTTGTTTGGAGTTTATGGGAACTCCTTATTTCTTTTCCTTAGCATTTAAACCTGCTTATGTATCTTTAAATGCCTTAGTTTTTTATTAAGTTGTGTAGTTCTTGGTTAGCTGATTAGTATTAATGGTTCTCCCACTTGAGGGTTAGTGTGGGTGCCACTCGCGATGGTCTGAGTCGTGACAAAAGGATATAGTGATGCAAATTGGATTACTGGTCAACTGAAACTAAATCCATGTGTGGATATGTTTTCACTATTGGTGGAGGAGCAATATCTTGGAAATCATCCAGAAAACATGTATAGCTTGCTCTACAATGGAGTATGAATTCATAGCCTTAGACAAGGTAGGAGAAGAAGTTGAATGGCTCCGAAATTTCTTAGAGGATATTTCATTTTGGCCCAAACCAATGGCCCCTATTTGCATACATTGTGATAGTCAAGATGCAATAGGAAGGGGTGGAAGCATTATGTATAACAATAAGTCTCGTCACATACGACGAAGACACAAACTCTGTTAGACAACTACTCTCTAGTACGAATTATCACAATTGACTATGTAAAAGTCAAAGGATAATGTGTCGGATCCACTAACAAAAGGCCTAACTAGAGAGGGAGTTGAGAGATCATTGACGAGAAAGGGACTATGGCGGAGGACAAGTCATCGTGGCGGTAACTCTACCTAGAAAACTGAAGATCCCAAGATCTAGGTTCAAGGAGATCAAACAAAGTCATAGATGAC
>NW_006239183.1:203955-238237 GCF_000226075.1 Solanum tuberosum | reverse complement strand
AGAAGACTGGAGATCCCAAGATCTAGGTTCAAGGAGATCAAACAAAGGCATAGAAGACGGTTCAACATGTCAAAAATTATTTTATTGTCCATTCTTATGATGAGACAATGTTCAGTAACTAGGATAAAGTCATTAGGACTTTTTAATGTTTTCTAAGTTTGATACAAGGTATATCAAATATGGTATCTACAGGATAACACGTTTAGAAATCACATATGTAAGTGTGAAGTGTAAGCCGCTTCAAGGAGAATCTGGTAAGGGTAGTTCTCTAAGCACTTATAAACCAAGACGTGTTTATGGCTGAACCGAACAAAACAATGAGAACCAAAACAGTTCAAGGGTTGATTGTGTGACTTATTTTGTCTAGGTATACACCAAAGCTCAACGGTTCAAAGATATCAAATCTACTGATTGACCGAGTATGTCCGATAATGGGAAACCTACTTATCCAGTTGCAATTATCCTTACTTATGAGACACACAAGTTTTTCATGCATATGTTTTAACAATATCCATTCCCCATTCATGTAGGGGATTATTGGGTTTAAGCAGGGTGTGAATGAAAAATAAGAATGAATGAGAAATGTGGAGAAATCAATTAGGAGGGAAAATGAAAAGTCATTTATCTCATATTTGTAGAAGAAAGGAAAAGTCATTTCTCATATGTCTTGTCACAATAAGTGCATTCACACTCTTGTCTGAACATGTGCGTTCACACTTGTTGTTCTTACTTGCTGCAGTTGGCTATAAATTTAGAGACTTCTCTCATTTTTCAAACACTGAAAATTTTCTCTCTTCTACATACATTTTCTTACAAATAAATTTGTTGATCAACTGAGTCTGTGTGTGTGCTCTCGTTGCTAATTTTTGAGTTCGCTAAAATTATTGAAATTTGAGGTATCGCTACTTCTTTAATAGTTAATCTGTTTTATCTTGGAAGGAATTAATCTTCAACCTCGGATACTTGATGGGATTAAATTTCTTAAGGATGCATAGTGGATTCTGTGGAATCAGATTGTTTATATTCTGTCTTTCAATTTCATCTTTTTTTTCTATTTCTGTTTCACTAACCTGAATACATGAGATAACAATCACTATTCAAAAATAGCCATTGTTGAGGCCGTCAATACCAAAAAATCGGCGTCGAGGAGTAGTTTGGCCGGAAGACCCGTCGAAACTATAACTAGAGTAAAAATGTATCTTCCTTTAAGTCTAAATATTTTTCAGACTTCCATTTTTTCTCTCTTCTAAACCTGTTCATGTATGTGCTATTTAAATCTTGTTTTCTCTTCTTCTTCTTTTTCTCTTGTAAATCTTTTGTATTAGAAGAGAAAAATAAAGAAACAAGTAAATGATCAAAAGATGATGGAGAAAGATTTTTTTAAAAAGTGAGGTACAGAGGAGGGTAGTGGGGGGAGGGGATTTTTTTTCTCTTTTCTTTTAATTATTGTATTTTCTTTTTAATTTTAATACTTTTTTAATTAAAATTTGTCTTCATTTGCTTTTAAATGCGTGGTGCGTGTCATCCGATTCAGTGAACATATGATGATACGTAATGGGAATTGGGACATATGAAACATTTTTATTAATATTAAAATGTTACACTTAAAGTAACCTAAGGAACAAGTAGTTAATTTTGGAGCTCCAGGAATATACCAAATGGAGTGACGATGGCAATGGAAGTGAAGTGGGAATTGAAAACACCATCGCAAAGCCCTTCTTGGCAGAGTTCACTATGGGTTTATTCTGGTCCAAAATCCCATAGAGCAACTAATTCAAACTGCATTGTTTCCTACATGTTCTTCCCTTGGACTGTCCATTGAAAGCTGCCAACTGCCCAACCATTTGGACAAAAATGAAGTTGACGAGAAAGATCGTTCTGACTATGGTTTCAAAGAAATAATTGGGGAAAATAATAAAAAGATGTATATCATTCAAGGTTGGGCGCCACAACTATTAATCTTGAAAGATAGAGCAATTGGTGGATTCTTAACTCATTGTGGTTGGAACTCTGTACTTTTCGAGATCAAGCAATGTGCTTTCAAGAATTCCTCTTGAAATTTATGTTTTAATATCAATGTGTATGTTTTTAATTTTCTGCTCTGCAGCCTCATTTGTCATTAGACTTTGTGATCCTTGGTTTGAGCCAGCCTCTATGCAATCCATTTTGTGGTATAAACACCAACAAACGCAGAAGGAGGTGAATTGTGTTATGTCAGATTTTCACTCAAATTATGATCTAAACAAATAAATGGGGAGGCATGTTGAAGGACAAAATAAAATAAAAAAAGAGAGAATTTTCTTTCATTGAATAATTCGATGGAAGGCCTTATTATTGAAGAGAGATAAACATAGTAGGTCTGTCTAAATACTAGAGAATTACATAACAATGTTTTAAGAAACCTTTAAGAAAGAAACGACATCAATGACAACAGTGACCACGACAAAGACGAAGAAGGATGATACGAGGAGTTGGCCAAGCACACCTGCGTAGTTCATAGTAATAAAGACATGATTAGCTCCAACAATGAAGCCTACGAGGTTCAACAAGGAAAATGCTATCAATGGTACAGCAAGTATCCCTATTCCTTGGAAATCAAATTTCCCCTTCTCGTATTTCTTGAGCTTTTCCTTGTCAATTGCCTTGTCCGATAAATACAATTTCTCTCCTTCTGTTCCGATTATCCTGTCTAATATAGCTTTCAATCCTCCTAACCATATTGCACTAACTCCCATCATCATCAGTGCCCTGTATTCCATCCACCAAGATTTAAATGATCCCCCATCAGGAATTGACTCCGACATATTCTCCAAAATTGCCGATATGAAAGCAATCACATACACTGCAAACCATGGATCATGTACATCGGGATAGACTTGGAAGCCAAACAAAAGGCCAATAGAAGGAACACTAGCATATAGAACCATTCCCCAAGAATAAAGAGTGAAATATATCAAATAGGCATAGCACATGCATTGGAGAGTTTTCATCCTGCTACTAAAGCCATAAGTGATGGGATTGAGATGTGATAAACCAGCTTGTGTAAGTGCAGCAACCCATTTTATGAGCTGTGAGGAGAAACCTTGCATATCAACTGGGGCACAACCCAAGAAAGATGGCCTGTCTGGATACAAATAAGTCGATCTCCACCCTTTGCAGTGTAATAGATAACCAGTAAAAGTGCTCTCCAAATGACAATCGTATGAATAACCAATCTGCGTAACAACTATTAAGTCACACTCTTAAAACAACAAATATATATATATGAAAAGTCTTTCCTTTTTCTAACAATAAATAAATAAATATGACTTGCCTCTTGACCCCAATGTGTGCCATCCTCATATGCACAAGTAGCTAAGGTCTTAGCTTCCTCTACGATATCTTCTGATATGACTTTCTCTGCCTTAACATAACCATTTTTCTCCTCTAGTGAAGCAAGGAACTTTTTACTCCTTCCAAAATGCTTTTCCGGTGAACTAAGATACTCCTCTGTCACCATCACCCAACAAAACCATAAGCATTTTCACAATTTTTTAAAAAAAAATTACAAATAACTAACCAAATATTTCTTTTGTTTTACTAAATTAATGTGTTTTGAAAATCTTAATTTGACTATTGGTTATTTAATCATAAGGGTAATTTTGGAAGAAAAATATAGTTTCCTCTAGATTTTTTAAAATGGACTTAGTAAAAAAGTTGGATCTATTTTTACAAAAAAAAAAATCAAAAAAAAATTAAAAGGACGGAGACAAACTCTACTTTTACTTGTTCAATGTACTAAATATAGATATCCAAAATTTTTTTGGATTCGGCTCCCCTTCATTACCTCTTCCCTTCATTTCGTCAAGTGCACGTCTAAATGAGAGACATGTGTCTTATTTAAAATTTAAAGGTCAAGATTATATTATATTAACAAATATCATAACCATGGTTATGTCAACTAATTTTAGAAAACAACTCTCTAAATTTAGAAAGAATTATAATATATTCCAAACAAAATTTGATATTTATTAATATCATTAATTTCATCTTATATTTTTATATTCAAATGTAAAAATATAAGATGAAATTAATGATATTAATAAATATCAAATTTTGTATGGAATATATGATAAAGCACGGTAACGTTGGTCATATCATTTCCCACCCATAGGTAAAAAATCCAATTCTTACTAGAATCTGCCCAACAAATTAAAAGAAAAAAAATATAGAAAAGAGAAGGTAAAGAAAAACTGCAAATGTGTCCGAGTAATTAAAATTCTTCTTTGTAATTTATATCCTGAGAGGAAAATAAATACGGAAATAGCAAAAACTGATTTTCAAAAGCTATTAATTAATATGATTAGAAGTTTTTTATATTTTTACATTTAAATATAAAAATATAAGATGAAACTAATGATATTAATAAATATCAAATTTTGTATGGAATATATTGTAATTCTTATCATATTTGGAAAATAGTTTTCTAAAATTAGTTGACTTAACTATGGTGTGACATTTATTAATTTAATAAAATATTGACCTTTAAACCTTAAATAAGACACATGTATCTCATCTAGACGTGCATTTGACGAAATGGAGGGAAGGGGTAATAGAGGGGAGCCGGATCCATTTTTTCTTTGTTCAATTTAGAATACCAAGAAATAATCTACTTCCTCTGTTGAAACAATAGTTATCCAAAATTAAATTTGCACACTTTTTAAGAAACTATAAATAAAAGAGTAATTTTACTATAAAAGCCCTTATACTAATAAATATAATATCTTGAAAAATCTAATAGAGAAATAATTAAAATTAATAATAAAGATAAATTAAGAACTAAATATAAAATTATTCATTGATTTTAGGCAAATATTATTGGACATCCAAAATAATATTATGGACAACTATTATTAAACACAGATTAGAGTAAATTTCTAACATACCCTTTACTCCTGGACTCGTGTATAACGCCTTCCTCTTCAGAAAATAACCAGTTCCTGATAACACTGGGCCTTGGATACCATCCATTCCATGCCATATTGTCTAAAAAATAATAAGTAAATTAGCATAATCAACCTTAATTTAAAATAATTTCACTACTAAATTTAAATTAAGTAAGAAAAAACCTTGTAAGCCTGTCTAATTTTGACATCATAAATATCGGACTTGCTGACATTGTAAAAGACTTGAGGGAACTGAACATAAGCTAAATCAGATGATAGCTTTGGATCAAGATGAAAACACATTGCCTTCCTAGCTGATATTGGATCATGACAGAAGAAATCACAATCTAACACCAGTATATAGGGGGCATTACTCATTATTCCAGAAACTCGAAGCTGCAAATACAAAATTTTAATAAAAAATATAATGTTAGAAAATTGTGTTATACAGCTAGGAGACACACGAATTTAAATATTTAATTAATTCATACAAGAGCATTTGCAGATCCACCCTTGAAGTGATGAAGACGGTTGAATCTTCTTTCACGGGATACATAAACTAGCAAGGGCATTTTCGTTAAATCATCGGCACTCTTTTCGCTCTCCGCTTTTCTGTCGTTTATTACCTGCCAAAATCTTTCATCAGAAACGAAGACAAAAATAAAAAATAGTCGCAAGACAGTAGATCTTTATCTGAAAAATGCATTTTCATTTATGGTTCAGAATATACCTTAATAAACGAGGCTCTATCAGGCACTACGTTACCATTGATTTTTCCAGATTCACCAGCACGTTCCACATTCTGCTGGAACTCTTCATATTTCAACTGCAAATTATTATTTTTACCGTTAGTTCATCAGCAAAAAAATGTATCCATGGCTTAATGAATAAGACACTTGACTTCTAATACAAAACGTACTTTAATTTCTTTCATTTCAGCATCAAAATCATCATTCTTAAGAACACGTTCATCATCTCCTAAAGGAGAAAAAAACGCTTTAGGGCATCTAGTTTTAATTCCATACTTCCTACAGAAAGGTAGCCACAGCTTTGCAAACACACATGCTTCTTCCATGGCGTACAATGACAAAGGACATCCTCCATCATCAGCCAGATACACAGCCAATTTATCCGTAGGATAATCAAGAGCCATTGCGGATATCACAGTGTTCATGACATCCACAATTGGCTCTTTCTTAGGATTGGCAGTGAATACCATTACGTCAATTGGTGGTAGATCGGAATCTTTGCAAGTTATGTTTTCAGGGAAAACATCTCTTTCAACAGGGCGATAACGAGTTCCTTGTCCGAAGAACCACTTGAGAATGAAACTAAATTCACCAAAAGTGATGAGTACCCAAGCAAGTGCTTGTAAACTCAGAATGTTTTCGAATTTAAACAAATTAGATACACGGTAGTATATTAATGCAACCATGATTATAGAGTGGATAAACATGTGGAGTCGGTATATGGTGGTGATAGGTTGTGGAACAGTGCTTTTGTTGAGCTCCATGGTTTTTTTCATGCTGGTTTCTCTTCACTACTCCCTCTCCACTCTTTTACTCTTTCAACACACCTATATATTGCTTCAATAGCTTTGGTTGTAAGAGAAAATTACCAAAATGATCCTTAATGTATTGAATAATGCTTTATTTTGGTCCTTAATATGTTTCATTTGATTCGAAGGATCCTTAATGTATAACAAAATACCATTACTATTTACAATCACTTATGTTTTCGCCAAGTAAATACTTATTTATCTTTTATGTGGTATTATTTGATTTGACATGATATTTAAATAAATAAATAAAATTTATGATTTAAAATAATTTTTAGATTTTTGTGTGGTAGTAAATTATTTAATTAAGAGTAAAAAAAGAATTTTAATGTTAAATTGTACGTTTCTAATTATAGTAATAATGATATTCTTTTTGGGACAAACTATAAAAAAAAAATGGTGTCATGTAAAATGGAATAGAGGGAGTATGAGTTTAGGGGTTGTTTGGTAGCTGGATAAAAATTATGTTATTCATTTATTAATAATTTTTATAAACTATACAGTGTTTGGTAGGTAAAGAGGAAATGAGTCATGCATATATAAAATTAATATGGCATTTGGTTGACAATTTAAAAATCCGCATAATTAATACATATATAAGTTATGAGAAATATATGTATTAATTTATACATGGTACGAGATGAAATAATTAATACATGTATAACCACATGAATAATTAATCTCTACATAACTAATATCTACCTAAAATAATATATAGATTCACTAATAACTAATCCTTACATTACTTGCATAATTCTAACCAACTACCAAACGATCCCTAAGTCTATTAATCCATGTATCTCAATTTAAATGCTATTTTTTGGATTTCTAGATTTAATTTTTATTTTTATAATCTTTGATTGTAATTTCTTCATACTTCTTTAAAATATTTTGAATTGTTAATTATTATGCTTTATAATGTTTTTACAACATTTTCAAATATATAAATTTTAATTTTAAAAACTTGAATATTTCATGTCCAAACTTGAATTTTTAAAAATTTCCAAACATTAGAACTTGGCCCAAACACTAATTTTTTTTAGTATTTGAAAATTTTGAAATACTTAATAAATATATTTATCAAGTTATATGACCTAACACCACTTTTTAAATTTTTCCCAAATTTTGTTGGAACTAAACGGACCTTAAACTGTTTGATATTCAAAATTTGCGCTAGGTCCTAGTTCCTACTATGCCACACTGAGACTTGAGAATATATTTGAAGGATAAAATGACATGGTGTGACTGCTAAAAAATAAATATGACAACATTTGGCCATAATTTTTACAAACTCTCCGGTTTAAACCCTGAAGTATAAATTAATGTCATATTCAAACCCGGACAAAATATCTTAACCCTTGCAAATGTCAGACAATTTTTAAATGCAATTGCAAGGCTCATATGAGTGCACATGTTCTAAATTATTTTGTTTTGATGTTGAATGTCTTGTCTCTATTACTTCGCCCGTTTTTATTTAATTATCACCATTTTAAATTTTACGTTCATTAAGAAGTTAGATAAGTTTATTATTGTATTCTTATTTAATGTTTTATAAAAGTCAAATTTTAATCAATGAAAATTAACAAGTTTATTTTGATTAATTAATTTGTCCAATAAATATGAATTATTTACTTAGTTTTTTTTTATAAAATATAATATTATTTATGTATTTTTTATTTTATGAAATACCAAATATTAAGCAACATCTATTTTAAACATGTACTTTATTGGAACCATTCTCTTATCAGAAGGCCATAATTTCAAAAATAAATAAAAATTGTCCGTTCAAAAAAATGTTATATATATATATATATATTATTGGAACCATTCTCTTATCAGAAGGCCATAATTTCAAAAATAAATAAAAATTGTCCGTTCAAAAAAATGTTATATATATATATATATATTATTGGAACCATTCTCTTATCAGAAGGCCATAATTTCAAAAATAAATAAAAATTGTCCGTTCAAAAAAATGTTATATTATTGTAATTAAAAATAATTTTTTTAGCACAATTAAGAATTTTGTGTAGAAGTGAATGATCTATTATCGGTCTATACGGATACCCATATTTTATCCATTTTGACCATATTTACAGGGGCTCTTAAAATAACTTGAACTCATATTTACTCAATTAAAATATGAGTGATCAAAGTCATTAAATATGAGTTAAATAGACTCATTTCATTAATATGGGCCGAAATTGTCATCTCTAGTTGAGGTACACTATTATTACTTTCCGATAGAATTTATCTTCCTCCCCCTCTTCTTTTTCTTTTTCTTCTATTCTAAAAGATCTTATTTCTATTTATTGAAGAACTTCTGAAGTGATTTTAATAGTGGATTGAGGTTCTAACATGGTAGTTGCATGTAAACTGATTTTAATATAGAAATTGTATACACAATACTATAATGGAAAAATTGTATAATTAGATAAATATGTGATATGTATTTACAACACACCATTATAATTGGAGAGTATTATAATTTGTAGCTATTTTCTCTCTCCTCTCTTCCTCTCTCCCTCCCTTCATCGTATCTCTCCTTCTCTCTACACTATCACTTGCCTCTCTCCTCTCTGTATCGCTCCCCCGCCTCTCTCCTCTCCATCCTCTTCTCTTTCTCTCGCCTCTTTATGCCTCCTCTCTCTTAATACAAATACAAAGGATAATAATAAATTATACAAATACAAATGTTAACAGACAACTATATAAATATAAATGATAAAAATAATTATAAAAATGATAAATGTCAACTATAAAGATCTTTTTTAGTGATACAAAGTACAAATACAGATGTATTCGCTGATATAACATTGATACAAATGATAACAATCAATTACACAAATACAAAATGTTGAACTTGATACAACATTTATACAATTGTATTCTTTGATACAATTGTATTCTTTGATACAACATTGATATAATTATATTCGCTGATACAACATTGATACAATCATATTCACCGATACAATTTATTCATTGATACAAATTGTATTCGGATACACAAATATACATACTAGTTACATATAAACACTTATCCAGCAAATATACAAATACAATTTGTCCTTTTCTCTCTATGCCCTCTATCTCGCTCACCTCTTTCATCTCTCTCCCAATCTCGCTCGACTCTCCCTCCTTCTAACATGTAGCTATGAATCGTAGTCAAGCAAACTATAGCTATTTTGCCTGATTATATTTCTAGTCTTGGCTATTTTTGCAATTTCCTCTAGTTTAATTTTGAATAAAGATTGTAAAACAATGTACAAAAATGTTTTTAGGGGCCGTTTGACCATGTGAGATGAAATTGTGTTTTGAAATCATGAAAGGAAATCATATAAGATGAAGTTGAAGTTTTGTTTTGGCATGTAATTTTGACTTTTAAGTTGTATTTTTTGCTCATAAAAAGAATCATAAGTTGTGAAAACTATCAAAATGCTTCAATTCTTTATGCAATATTATTGAATAAGCAAGTATAATATACTTTCACAAAGGAATTCTTAAAAAAATACAATGTTTATTGATCGAACTTTAGTTTAATTAAAAGGTAAAATCTAACATGAGTTATAGTGTATTTCTCTTTAATATAATTCTCCCATGTAGTTCTTAATCGTATGAAGCTAAATATCCTTTCATGTTCCAAATACCAGCATCAACAACATAGTGTTTATCTACCAACAAAAATAATTTTTTGTAAATAATTACTAAAGAAACATGTGAAGTAAATGAGATAGTTTTATGTAAAAAAAAATAACATTTATTTTAAGCGATGTCTTTTTCCAACTGGTTGAAATTAGTAGAGGTATAATTTAAAGTAACCATGCAGCGGTAATGAAAATTGGTAAGAGTAATAATATAATTATAATTTTTTCTTACATATGAAATAAATGATTGTAAATATGAAATGGTGTTTCTTTTACAAAATATAAATATGTGGGTCAATTTTTATATTTAAAAAAATATATAAAATCATGATACCAGATTTCCAAATTAAGTTTTTTGAAGAATTTGAGATTTCATCTCATGATTTGAAATCGTAAGATGAAATCACATATCCAAACACCGATACCATCTCATAATTCAAATCACAAGATGAAATCACATGTCCAAAGTTGTTTGTATATGTTATAGAATTTATTATAAACTCTTACATACTTTGAATCCTATGTGTAAGATGATTGATTTTAAAAATGAAACTATTCTTATAGAAACTAATTTTGGTAAATCTAAGGTTGTTACCAGAAGACCTATTCGGTGGGATGAAATTGATTTCCCGCAAGAGTGGGTTATTGAAGGAGCAGCACAACCAAAAGATAATACCAATAATGAGGTTTCAGAAGTTGAACAGTTTGAGGATGGAACTGTTAAAATTAAGTTTCTGACTCTATTGCTATGCATAATAGGATTGATAATCATAGCATGTCTTCTAGAATCTCTAGATCTAACTCCTCTTATATTTCTACCGTTGATTATATTGTACAGGTTCCTTCTCGCGCATCTACTTCTCAGATTAGAGAAAATTATAGATGTGACAATATTAGAATTGATAAAGATAATATTGCTAGACCTATGCCTAGGCCTAGCTCAGATTTAGATATAACTAAGTCTGAAATGAATTTTCCAGATGGAATCTCTACCTAAAAATTATTTTATGATGACTGAAAATCAAATTGATTTTAGTCCGGGTTCACCGGTGAGAGAAAAGATTTCTAAAGAATTTCAGAAATCTAGATGGAAACCTTTTAGAAAATGGTTCTTTAAAAATTTTAATAAAGAAGAACAAATGGGTTTTCAAGAAGAATTTTACAAGGATCTTATTGATTCTAAGAAAAATGTTTTAATTGCTTTTGTTCCGTGGTTTATGGCCAAACATGTTCATAATTATATCTCTATGATAGAAAGAGATTTTACTTTAAACAATTATAAAATTGCTATATGGCATAAAAATGTCATTCATAATTTTCTGAAATTCTGAATGAGCATTTTTTAAACCAAAGGGCATAACATTCCATTCAAATTGTCCCATCGGCACATTGAAGACTGTTTTAAACCTGTCTGGCTCAGCAATCTGAATCTGCCAATAACCTGATTTCAGATCAAACTTAGAGAATATAATAGCATCATAAACTCTATCCAATAAATCCTTCTTATTAGGAATAGGATACCTAATCCATCATAAAGCTTTATTAAGCGGTTTATAATTTATTACCAATCTTGGCACTCCTCTTTCTTGTTCCGCCCGTTTATTAACATAGAAAGTTGTACAAGACCATGGTGACTTAGATTGCCTTATAAGACCCTTCTGAAGTAAGGAACTTATTTCCTTCTTGCATAACTCCAAATATTCTGAGTTCATTTGGCATGGTCTTGCCTTAGTAGGAATATTATCCTCATTGTAACTATCTTCATATGGAAGACTAACAACATGTTTTTTCCTGTTCCAAAAGGCATTAGGATGATCTCCACAAATATCTAGTGAAAACTGATTATTTAAAATATTACTCCCTCCGTTTCACAAAGAATGACCTCCTTTCCTTTTTAGTCAGTTTCAAAAAAATGACCTCTTTCCTTTTTTGGTAACATTTTACTTTTTGCTTTCCACGTGGCATGTTTAAGACCACTAAGATTAAGGGCATTTTTGTACATTTGACATAACTTTAATTTAGGACCACAAGATTCAAAAGTCTTCTTTAATTTCTTAAACTTCGTGCCAAGTCAAACCAGACCAATCTTTTTGAAACGGAGGGAGTTGATTTTTCCTGTAATTTAGAATTTTGTAAAATATGATCAATTTCTATACTATTGATCTCTTGTTTTATAAAACTAACTTGATTATATTTTGAAATCAATTTTGCAGTCAAATCATTTAACATTCTAGTAAATGGTTTTGTAACAAACTCAAGTATGAAAGGTTTGTTATTCCAAGTGCCAATAATTTTATTATTAACCCAATGAGTAAGTGGGAAAATATCATTTATAAAAGGGACATTCAAAATAATTTGGTTGGTGATATTTTTTACCAAAACAAAGCTTTGAGGAACACAACTCTTTCCTTTGCAAATAAAAGCCTTAGGTAATTTAAACTCAATATTCATTTTGCTACCATTGGCAGAACAAAGACTATGAGTAGTTTTATGAAAATATCGTGAAGGTATAAGTCCTTCTTGAATACAGTTTAAATCAGCAACACTGTCAATTAGAGCTATAAATTCTTTTTTATAATTATAGTCTATTAGTAAAGTAATTTTTGTATAAAACTTTTGTGAAGTAAAAGCTTTAAGGCTATGCAAAAAGTCTGTCTTATTATTTTTCATATAAATATTTCTCGTAAAATCAAGACTATTGTTTTCTCCCTCAAGAGAAGATGACGAATCAGAGGCATTACCCACATCTTGAAGACTTTGAATAGCATAGAGTCTTACCTCAATAACGACATTCTTTTATTTTAGACGACAATGTCTTTTTTGAGATTATTAATCTCTTCCTTTAAGTCACTGATAGTCGTAGGAGAACTTATAAGCTTTCTTCTTTCGAGTAAGAGGTTTTTAACCTCTGCCATGGTATATGAACAATCTTTGGAAGGAATTTCTTCAGGAATATGATCCTTCTTTTTTCTTGTGGAAGAACTACTGATTTTATCAATAATCTGAGCCCTTACTTCTGGGTCCTTTATATTTTTTAATAGATCCAGAACATCGTCATTATCAATGACATTAAGGCTTAAATCCTTAAATTGAGAATAGATCTTATAAAGATCATCTTCTTCTTCTTCTTCACATTTGAGTCCTTGTTGACAAGGTAAACACTCATCTTCAGAAGTCTTGTAAAGATTTTCTTGTTGGAGAGCTCTAATGTCCTCACTAGTTGAAGACTCTTCACTACTGCTATCATCCGACTCTGATTTTCCTGAATCAGAATTAAGCATAATCTTATAAAGAGAATCTTTAATATTATCATCTATATCAAGGTTTTTTTTTTCCTTGACCCTGCAATCGTTTGCATAGTGCCCAAACCTTCCACATTTGTGACAAGTATCAGACTTCTTATAATTATGTCGATACTTTTTCTTTCTCTTAGAAGAGTTTCCTTTACTTTCTTCAGCCCTTCTAAGCTTATTTTCAATTCTCTTTTTCTTCCATTTTTCATAATCCTTTTTGTAAGATTTATTCTTTTTAGGAGTATATTCCTTGTCTTTGGACTTTTGTTTAGGAATATCGAAAGCGAATTGTTCGCAAAATTCACCTAATTGTTGTCTTTCATTTAAGCGATGTCGCGTAATCTGTTGATTCAACTTTATTTCATTGCATAATGAAAGTCCTTCCTGTACGCAGGCACTTATAAATTTTCCATAAGTATACTTCTCATAATTAATACTTGTATTGTCTCCTCTTAGAGACTTTCTTACTCTTTCAGCAAAGAGCGTAGGTAACCCATCTATGGATTTAGATTTCCAATGAGTGCTTTTACACTCTGGTAACTCCATGACCCTGCATAAGAAAACATCCTTGTAATACCTAAATGATGTAAGAGTTTTACATCTTAGGTTCTGAAGCAAAGTCCTAATAGTCTCACTATTATCTGACCATCTTCCTCAGAAATGTTCTATAATGTTTAGAACTAGTGTATAAACTGCATTCTGTGTATACTATTCTCCTTCTTGTTTTATTGCTTGGAGGATCTTATCCCTTTTATCCTAATTAAGATAGTTATCTCACCAACCTTTCAGTTGTCCTGTAAACCCTGCAGTGATCATATCTGCAATAGTCTTATCACTATTTTTATTAGTCTTGCAGATAGTGTTGTACATTTCATACCATCACCTCATTTAGGCTTAGGGTTAGACATTCTATCTTTGTTGAACTTAGAAGTCGGAGCATTAGAAGAGCCATGACTGGAAAACTTTTATCAAAATTAAGGACGATTGTGTTCACCGGACCTAGAATGAGAAAATTCACCATCACCAGTCCTTGCCCTCCTTGACTCGCTAGACTTCTCTTTTAGTTTTTCCTCTTCAATTTGTTGTGCATGTATCACCAAAGGATAGATATTCATATCATTCATCAACATGGCGGTATGACACTCATTTGCCATCATTTCGGACACCCCTAACAAAAACTTACTCATTTTTACCTTAGAGTCGGCACCATAGTCAAACCATACTTAGGCAATTGAGTAAACTTTAATGCATATTCGTTCACACTCATATTCCCTTGGTGAACATTAATAAAGTCAAGCACATTTTCCTCATTTATCTCAAGAGGAAAGAAACGATCAAGAAAAGACCATTTAAATTGCTCTCAATCAAGAGGACCTGCATCAATAACCCTCTTTTCCTTACAATGGTTGAACCAATCTGAGCAACACCTTTGAGTTGATAAGCAGTCGATTCCGTCTTTTCCACCATTGACACTCCCTAATTTCCACTATCTTATAAATCACATCATCAAATTCTTGAGGATCCTCGTCAAATTTCAACCCATGGAACTCCGGAGGATTCACCCTAGTAAAGTACCTACTCTTGTTGCCTCCATACCCACAATTGAGTTCATAGAAGTAATAACCTCTATATTAACTTGGGACGTCATAGCTTGATCCAACACCCGAAAAATGGCTCAAAATTTGGTATGAGTCAATTGCTTGGACAATGGGTCGACCGACACTTGAGAAACCTTGGCTCCATATCATTAGCCGTATTCTTTCTTACATTAGCTCTTCGAAAAGGCATATCATGAAAAGCATCAGAAAAGAGTTATGAGAAAGACCTTTATAGAGATAAACTTTATCGCACGATTTTTGAATAATGAAAGAAGTGAAGTTTCTTAAACGCCTGTAGGTTAATATTCATAAATGTGGTGCGTTTCACACTCATGAACAAAACTTTACTCGAAGCGGCTTGTCTGACATCTTAGCTTTCTCTAAAACATGATGCTCTAATATCAATTTTATCCCAACCCAAACTACACCCCTAGACGTGACATGGTGAATAGAAACTCGAAAAGCCCTAAACAATCCACTTGACATAAGAATAATGTAACATAAGTACAATAAGAGAGAAAATAGGCAACTAAGTCTTATATCATAAAAGGAATCTAAACATAAGTGCGAAAAACTTAATTGTGTCTGACTTAGTGTTTCTAACATCATAAGGATGGTTGGGACGTAGCCCATACACCACGTACAAGTTTGAAATTTAAGACAATAAAAAAATAGCATAATTGGTCTTGTCCTCGAACCATGAGGACTCGCCAGTACATGTGCTAGTAGAGCAATCCAAGCTAACCACGAGGGGAGAAGGAGCGCCGGACCCTATATTTGAGACTATATAGGAATAAGTATGCATTAGTATGGTGGATGTACAAAGTATGGAGAAATGCATGAAAACTAAATCATGATAGCATGATGAATTTAAGCATGATATGCAAGACCAAGTAAAATATGATAAAACCTTTTATAAAGAAATCATAAATCATATACTAGGTCAATGCATACTTAAAACCATTTGAATAGATTTCGTAAAACCCTTGAAGAAACTATAGTTCATTTGTTGAATATTTACCACTAACCGATAATAAGACCATGTGATCTATGACATGAAATTTGGTATGACCCTCACATCGAAAAGAAGAATCTACTTTCCAAGGTAAAACCTCATCTAATCATTCTTTTCTAAAGTGGATCCACTAACTAGGTCATTTAAGACAATCCTACGGATGTACCTAGTTAAGGGACAAAGAGATTATTTCTAGAGAATCGTCTTTTACTAATGGGAGAGCCTCCATCTCAAAGTCCTCTCGGTGCTAAGTAAATTCCAACGAAAAAGACATAATCATAATTATATCAAAATACTTGGAAAGGCACAATCAAGACTACCAATCCAATCATAAGTCATAATAGAATAGGTCCTTTCAAAATCATGATTTCATAAACTTGTTCATAAGACACTTTCTTTCAAAGTATCTAAATCATGATTTCTTTCATATGTGAGAACCTTTCATAAATCATTGACACTTTATCTAAAAAGCATCCTTTAGTCATAAATCATTTTTTTCATTAAGCATGCATAAATCCTTTATCAAATTCATGATCATAGTTGACAAGTTCATAAAATAGGCATAGGCCTAGGTTTATATGAAATCAATTGAAAATTATGTAATTAAATCAAATCATGCATAATAAGATTGAATATAAACAATTGAATCATGATAAATAGGACACGTGAAGAATAGCATGAAACCCTAGATAATTGGGTGGAATTGAATAAGGGTTTGAGTTTTTTTTGGAACCCAATGGATGAAAGGGATACATTGGTGAATTCCCGCATATCTTGGGTAATCAAAGTCCTAGCAATGGAGGAAAGAACCTTGAAGCTTAATGAAACCCTAATTCTTGACTTGAGAGCTCTTGAGAGAAAATTGGAGAAGAAGACTTGGGGGTTTTGGAAGAATTTAGTGAATAAGAGAAATTAGGCTTAGTTGTAAGAGTAAAAATGGTTATATGGGTAGTTATAGGGTCAAAACAACGTAGTTTAGAGGTTAATTGGGTAGGAAAAGACCAAAACACTCTTATTAAAATCTGTTAGACAGGTCTACAGTTTGGACCTATGATTTGTAAGAGATTCTACGGACTGTACTGGTCAACCGTAGAACCAATTATTGAAACCCAAAGTCCATCCAATTTCCATGAATCACTCCTACGGATCTTCGACCATCCTACGATTTTTGGAGGGGGGATGTCGCCGCCTGATAGAGGCAGAAGCGGGGGCCACCAAGTAGACATCTTCCGTACACCTCAAGTTTAAGCCCAAAATTTCATTAAGACTGGATCAGTTCTATGGGTACCTCCTACGACCCATAGAATACTCTACAATCCTTCATGTCCATTCATAGGTCAAACATCAGAGACTTGTCAACTCCAAAACTCAAACCAAGTCATACGACTTCCTTCCTACGACTCGTAGGACTTCTTACGGTTCGTAGGTTGGACTCGTAGACCACAACCTCAATGCCAAAAATGATTTTTTTTTCTTTCTAATCTCAACTTTGAATTTCCGAGGTGCTACAAGAAAAATCATAAGTTGAGTGATTTTATTGATGCAAAACAAAGTTCATGATTTTTCTAGATAATTTTCCATAATTTAGTGACATTTTCAGTTATTAACTCATGAAATTGGTTGCCTATTGGTATGGATGCTCACCACTTGGGTAATTCAAATTGAAAAATAAAACTAAATCGATTAAATAATTTGATTTTTAATTAATTTGCTTTTACATCTTTAAAAATCGATAATAGTTGATTCGGTTCTGATTTTATTTAAAAGTTGAAGAAATAATTGAACCAATTAAATAAATTATATAGATAATTTTTTATTATATATACTTAATATATTATGTTTAAGGACATTTTTTATGCAAAAAATGCAAAAGTCTAATGAAAGACAATAATATATGATGCATTTTTTATTTGTTCAACAATATCGATAAGTTTATATATTATTCAGTAAGTTTAGGTTGTCTATTACATTATATTAACTAACAATAGGGGTGTTCACGGTTTGGTTTGGGTCGGTTATTGGTCAAAATCAAAACCAAACCACTTAATCGGTTTTAAAATTATCAAAAACCAAACCAAACCAAATATAATATACATTTATCGGGTTTGGTTGTTTTCAGTTTTGGTTTGGTTTGGTTCGGTTATTAACCATACATAAAAATAAAAGAAACAATTCATTTAAAACGTGAAAAAAGTGAACAACAATCCATTACAAACAAAAAAAATAGTTAGAATGACTGGCATTACAGAACTTTCGATCATTAAATTTACTGAATAAAAACTTCAAAAATTCACTATTTTGGCATAGAAGGAAGAGACAATGACATTTTTTAGTCCCACAAAGAATTTTCATAGACACTCATATACATGAAACCAATAAGAAAAATGTTCTCACCTTGGACATTTTTTCTTTCATAAGTAAATTATAAAATAAATTTTTGATGAAACATATATAAAATCTTTTAAAAATTGTTTATGAATATAATATATTATGTATGTATAATAATAAAATTTATGTATATAACTTGTTGGTTCGGTTCAATTATTTCTTCGATTTCTTTCGAACAAAACTATAACCAAACCAAATACTATCGGTTCTTAACAATCTAAAACCAAACCAAAACTCAAATTAAATCGGTTCATGTAATCGGTTTGGTTTGATTTTTCAGTTTGGATCGGTTTTTATCCAAACCATGAACACCCCTAACTAACAATATTAGAAAGAAGTTAAACATAGTTAGAATTTTGGTATAATAACTATAAGATTCAAAATGATACGAAGAAAATTTAGTTCCTTTTAAATAAATTGTTATCTTTGTTTCTGTAAAAAGGTCTAAAAAATACTTTAATTTTAGCCGAAATTGTTGTTACGATACCAAACTTTATGGATGACCTTTTACCCTTGCACTATTTAATAGTGTATTTTAAAGGTATATATGTGCCCACGTGGACACATTATTATTTATAATGATGTAATATTTATGATGTCCACGTGGGCACATATATACCTTTAAAATACACTATTAAATAGTGCAGGGGGGTAAAAGGTCATTTCCAAAGTTTGGTATTGTTACAACAATTTCGATCAAAGTTTGTATATATTTCAAACTTTTTTCCCTTTTTTTTTCTTTTGAATGAATCATTGTTTTATTTTATATGATAAATAATTTAACAATTGAATCAAATTGAACCAAAACCAATAATAGTCAAATCGATAAATACATATTATATTTAGTTTGGTTTAATTTTAATAATTTAAAATTGATTAAATTAATTTAATTTTAATCAATAATCGACTAAACACTTTTACCTAACAACATTTAACTCCCTTACCTAGGAGTATACAAGTCAAACCGTAAAGTCAAACCAAACCGACGAACCAAATCAAACCGGAAAAAAATGATTTGTGGTTTGGTTTGGTTGGATTGGCGGTTGAAAAAAAAAACCGACCACTCTTGATTTGGTTTGGTATTAAAAGAAAAAAAGTCAAACCGAACTCAAACCAAACCAACATAATATATATATATTTTATTTATAGATAAAAAATATTATTTATAATCTACTTTATTAATATATTTTTAGTTAGTTTGGGCTTGTAAAAATTGTAAATATTTTATCTTGTATTAAGATCCGAAGTTACAATTATATTGTTATAGTTTTTCAAATTCGAAGTTAACAATTTACTTTGTAAATATTTTGTTTTGTATTCAATTTAACTGTATCCTTTAATCTTATTAATTTAACATAGTGAACATTGATATTTTAAAAAAAATTGTACTTAAGTGAATTTTACCGTCTTTACAAAAATTTCTATTCATTTAACATTTCTTAAGTTTAGTTTATCACAAAGGTAAGTGAAAATACATTTTATCTCTTTTTCAAACACCATACAGTTGTAAAAAATCGAAAAAAACCGAAAGAACCAATTAAAATTGAAATCGAAAAAACCAACTTTGCGTAATTTGATTTGATTTTTATATTTAACAAACCGACATAATTAATTTAGATTTTTTTAATGAAAAATCAAACCAAACCAACCTATGTACGCCCCTGGCCTTACCTACCAATCTACTAGCATTAACACTTTGTCGTCAGACTAGTGTTTCAACTTTCACGAGTATCACGAGTATCTATTGATTTGATATGTTTTAAAGAAAATTTTAGATATATATTTTAAATTAATTTTATAAACGTTTTAAAATAGATAAATAAAATAAAATATTTATTTTTATAATTATGATCAAATAGTATTGTTGTCAAATCAATAGATCAAAGAAATTAAAACGGAAGAAGTAATTCAATTATAATTCTATATGAGTATATTTTTACTTCTACATTATAATATTAATAATAATAATAATAGATATACATATGTATAATAAAATAATTTAAAAGTTCTCTTTCCCGTGAACGGGGAAATAGTATTGTTGGAGAACATGCAAGGGGTGACAATTGGCAGTGTCCGATCAAATTTGGGTGGTTGATAATGAGTTAAGATAATAATCGGGTCAAGACCTTAATCAAAATTTGCTTAGATCAAAATGGATTAAATAATGAGTTCAAGACCCAATTCAACTTAATTTGTTTTATCAAGTTTAATTATTTTATTTGTTCTTTTAAACTATTTTAGTACCTAATAAAATTATTATTATTTTTATTATGACTATATATAACATATCAAATTGAAAAAAAAGTTTTAAAAAAATATTTTGATAAGATTTCTCTCAATCAATTCGAGTTACATATCAATCTAATTTTTAATGTGTTGAAATGAGTTGAGATAATAAATAAACGAATCCCACTCAAACTAAACGGTTTGAATGAATTTGACAGGTTGGATTTGACTTTGCCTCCCCTAAGCATATGGTTTGTCCAATACGAGGATTGGGGTCTACTACCATTAACTCAATTTTATTTTGTTTTTGTATTTCATTGACGTAGACCGTAGAGTCTTCAATAACTGTAGATACAAACGAGGCACAGCTCAAGGGTAATCTTTAATACTGTAATCTGAACAAGATCTTCTCCATTTGCATGGCACTTCTTCCAAACAGTGCCTTTTTTTTTTCTTCTTCTTCTTCTACTTTATTCCAGGAATCTTTTCTTATTAAAAGTTTTATTATATAATTTTATCAAATTATAATTTATAACTTATCAAATCACAAATTTTTAACTGACAATAAAGAAAAAAGTATAATTTCATTTTGCATAAATACATTGAATTACTTCTTCTTCCGTTTTAAATTGTATAATCAGAATTTTTTTTTATAGAAACATAACATATTTAAAATCATTGTAATTAATCAAATGTCCTTGTTATTACTCTCTTTTAATTAAATCTATGTTTTAATTTATGTGAAAGTATTTAACGACACATAATTAGGAGATATTTTTTTGAACAGATACTATCCATTTAAAATAAAATAAAAAATAGAAAATTAAGTTATTACTAAATATCTACTATACGAAACATCATAGCAAAATATTATTTACCTTTATATCTCTTTAAACCAGAGTTACACGCTTCATAAAATAGTCATTTAATTATTTTTTAATATTAAAAAATTATATTTTCTATGTATAAAAGTGGAGTAACTTTAATCAAAATTATTTAATATTATTATGCTATCTTTAGGCCTCGAGGCACGCACCTCAGGGCGGGCTGTAGACCTCGAGGCACGCACCTCAAGGCGGGGTGGGGCCATTTACGTTGTCAGTCTATGGCAGTCGTACATAAAGTTATAGTAATACGGTACCTCACAATATCGAAGTTAATTACTCTTACCGTTCCTATTTAGTTATCAAACATTTTGGGTTTCATGCTTACTAAATATTTCATTTGTTAAATGATAGTTGTCTACTATATTATTTTAAGATATTTAATAATACTTATTTACTTTAAAAAATCAATGAATAATTTTATACTTAATTTCTAATTTATCCTTATCATTAATTATAATTATTTTCTTATTACATTTTTCACGATATTGTATTTATTAAATTCAAAGGGTGATAGAGTAAAATTACCTTTCTATTTATATCTTTTTAAGAATTTTGTAAAGTCAATAGTGAACAAGTATTTTTGGACAGTGGGAGTAAGTTTATCATTGTACGTTTATGTACTGTTCTCTTGAAATCAAAATTTCAATAAATTAACATGAATTATTTTATTTGATTAATTAATTTGACCAACAAACATGAATTAGAGTAATTACTTATTTTTCCTATATTGGTTAAACATATGATTTCAAGGCTAATAATTTTCAATGATAAAATAGAAAGAATATTGTCATTTATTTATTGACTTTGTAAAATAATAAATATTAAAAAATATCTATTTTTAATTACTAACCCAGAAGAAGGAAACAATAATGTTGAAAAAGAAAGAAGTGACATATACGTCTTTTTCTTGGTTATGGGTCAATGATTAATAAAAAAACAATTTGGACTGTTATACACATCTATAGGCTATAGCACCTCACAATATTGAAGTTTAATTAATTGACAGAAAGAGAAAAAACATACGAAAATTGAGCATTGTACACATCTATAGCACCTCACAACAATTTCAACCATTCAAATTTAAAACATGTTTTTTTATTTTGATGTTCGAGTTCGACAGCTACATTTTTTAAAGGAAAAAAGTCTCAAACAAATCTAAATTTTGATTGAAATTGTTATAATAATATCAAACTTTGAAAATGACATCCCTTCAATATTTAATAGTGTATTTTAAAGGTATATATGTGTTTACGTGGACATCATAAATATTGCATCATTATGAATAGTAATGTGTCCATGTGGGCACATATATACCTTTAAAATACACTATTAAATAGTGCAGAGATAAAAGGTCCTCCAAAAAGTTTGGTATCGTAACAACAATTTTGGCTAAAATTGAAATATTTTTCAGACCTTTTTCCTTTTTTTAAAAATAAAGCTCCATTATTTTATTTTATTTTTTTCTATTCTTCTGTGGACCCATAAAAATTGATAGTACATTAAAGCATACAAAAATGGAGTATTTATCTTTTAAATGTTCGAGTTCGACAGGTAGATTTATTACTCTCTCTATTCCATATCAATGAATTTTAGAGGTTTTTTAATTGTTCAAAATATTTCATTTGTTTAATCATTGTTGTCCATTTTTGAGCTTACACATATTTTAAGAAATATTCCCTCGGTCCCTAATTACTTGTCCACTTTTGAATTGATACACCTATTAAAAAAATAATTAATGACATAGTGAGTTTATCACTTTACTCCTATTAATTATGAAATGGATGAAAAGTTCTACATTTTTCAAAGTAATTAATCATTTAATTGAGGGTATAATAGATAAAAAAAAATTGTCATTTCTTCATTTGTCAAAATGGACAAGTAATTAGGGACAACTATAAAAGGAAAAGTGAACAAGTAATTAGGGACAGAGGGAGTAATAAACAACAAGATAATATTATTATATTTTTTTGAATATATTAACTTTTTTTTAAAGAAATGTATTAGATATAAATAGTATTTAATAGTAAGGATAAAATACACAAAATATAATAAATTATCTTTATTTTTTCAAATTGGACAAGTATTGTTGGATAATTATTTTTAGCATAGTGGACAAGTAAAATTGAACGGATGGAGTAATTAAATTGTCCAGTTTAAGATGGATGTTTGAAAAACATTTCATATTTACCCTTTTATTTACTGAAATTTTATATTTTATAGGAGATAAATTACATTACTTACAAAATTATATTTATGATTACATATAAAATAATAGTGAAAAATATGATTTAAATTATGTCATTAAATATTTATTTTTTAATATATGTGCAACAAATTGAATTAAAATAGAATTATTTTCTGAGATCCCAAAAAGATATTAGATGTTTAAAGCATAGACAAAGAAGGATCACAATTAAGGCCAATCTTTTCTTCTTCTTTTTTAAAAAAAATGATTCCATTTGGCTTGTCATATATAGAGAGAATCTTTTTCTTTTTTTTAATTAAATGGTGAGGCGTCATATAGAGAGAATCATTTCCCTTTCCAAAGGAAAAAAATAAAAAGGACAGAGAATCATTTACCATCTAATTTTGTTCATTTTTACCTCTTCAGTTTGAACACACTCCTTAAAAATATAAGAATTTGCCATAAAGTATTTTATCCCAATATGCATATAATTAATGTTTTATTATAAATTTTAAAAAATTATGTGGAGAATAAATAACTAATAGTAAAAATAAAATATACGGTTATGTGGCTCAAATATGAGCCCAAATATAAAAGGAGAAATTGTGCATTATATCAAACTATTAATTCAAAATAAATGTTATAGCTACAGTTTCATTTAATTTTAATTCGTAGTAAACACATTGTCATTCTCATCTCTCTCCTGAATCTTTCTCGCCACTCTCAATTATGTCCCTCGCCTCTTTTCACTTTTATACCAACATAAATGTATACATTGTGTTTGTGTTTGTATAAAGCGTGAAAGACTGTATATACAAAAATAAATTCTAAATATAAATACTACTTCTCCGTCCTATACACTTTATAATTATATTACTACAAAATATTCTCCTCCTCAGTTCTCTTTTGTCTTTCTCTCTCTCTCTCTCGCTTTATATAAACATAAATTATATAAAGACAATGTATAATTTGTGTTTGTATAAAGCGAGAGAGGATTTGATATACAAATACAAATGTTTTAACTCGATTCAATTGAATATTAACTCGATTCAATTGTATACAAATTCAAATTTTATACAGATATACAAACACAATCATTGATACATATACATAGTAGTTACATATATACAATTATCTAACCGATATACATATACAATTCACCTCTCTCCACTCTCTGCCCTCTCTCGCTCGCCTCTCTCCTCTCTCACCTAATATCGATTGCCACTCTAGCCTAACACAGAGAACATATACATATACATATACAAACATAATTTTCATAGACACAAACGTTCAATTTATACAAATCATTGCAATTTATACAAATCGCTGCAATTTATACAAATCGCTGCAATTTATACAAATCGAATGCTCTATAGCAAATTATGTTTGTTATGGAGCGCAAATAGCAAAATTGTAGCTACAGAGCGTTAATATGATTTTTATGTTTGTTATTCCAAAAATTTACTCAATATAAAAAGACCATACAATTTTTACTTGTTCATATTTATATACTTATATATTTAACTATTTCAAAAATAGATTTTCACTTTTATTTGTCACTATAACATATCATGAAAAGACAATTATTTTTTCATGGTTTATCTTTAACATTAGTTACTTATTCCTCAAATAACTTTTTAATACCTAATACTAAAAATTAATTAATAAAAATAACATGATAAAATAGTCATATAAATTATTATTTTCTTAATTGATGTGTCAAATCATGACAAGTAAAAATGAAAAAAAGAAACAATTTTCCTTCAAAATAAAGTTACTTTTTGCTATTTTCAAAAATCTAGAAGTCTAAGTACAACTAAAAAAATTTATGTTGAGTAAATTATTTCCTTCGTTTACTTTATTTATGGGAGAAGGGTTTGATATACCCCTCAATTTTGTCATTTAGAGCTGATATACCCCTCATTATGAAAGTGGCTCATATATGCCCCTACTGTTATACAAATGGCTCAAACATACCCTTTTCCTCTAACGGCAGTGAAAAAATTAATTTTAATTTAGCTTTTTAATGATTTTTTATAAAAAAATATAATGCCATATGGGTATATTTAATCCTCCTCACACATAATTTTATTGACTTTTTTTTGTTTCAACGACTAATTTAAAGTTATTTTTTTGATGGTCAAATTTATTTATGTTTCACTAATTTTCTTGTAAAATTTATTATAGATGACCTGATTTTTTTTTCAAATAAAAAAACTAAATGACAATATTGTCGAAAAATATAGTTTTAAATTATAATATAGCCACAAAAAAATTAGTTTTAAAATTTTCTCTGTACACTATGGAACGAAAGAAAAAAATAAAATAAGAATATAAGAAACTCAAATAATGATAATCAAAGACGTCAAAAAGTAATTTATGTATAAAAAAGATTAAAATATACCTTGAACTTTGTTAGAAGGATCATATATACCCTTACATAATTTTTTTAAAAATTAAAAGTCAAAAATATAAATTTAAAACTATTTTTTTGACTTACATCAAATTAAGGGTATATGTGAGCTCATTTGTAACGGTAGGGGTATATGTGAGTCGTTTGTATAACGGTAAGGGTATATATGAGCCACTTTCATAACGAGGGCATATTAGCTCCAAATGGTATTGAGAATCATGTATACACTTGAATATTTGAAAGAAATAACAAAAGCATTCATTCTTGTCTCTCTTTATTCATGGTTTCATTTTTTGTTATATATTGTCCTAACTCGTTTAGATTGATTTTACAACAAATTAAACGCTTTATGCAATTTTATACAGGTAATAAAATGGGTAACCTTTAAACGTAAGATGATTAATTACTTTTAAGATTCTAACATTTTGTGAACTATTTTATCAATCAAACCATGCTTGAAATATAAAAGAGATTTGCTAGTTTAATTTATTTTTTTCTTTTTGTAATTCATAATGTTGTAAACTATCTAGAAGGAAAAAAACAGATATGTGGGTGAAAAAAGAAATAGAGGAATGAGAAGAAGGGTGAGGAAGAAGAAGGAATGAACAATGTAGTGGCTTAAAAGAAAAGAAAGGAGGACAACTTGTTTTTCCTCTTCATTTTTTTGTGAGAATTTTTTTAGGGTAAGCAAATAAAAATCTCACAATTTTAGGGGCTAATTACTCCTTTTCCCATAACTTTGTCATATTACATAAAATCTCATAAATAATGGGATGGAGATCAATAAAAAAACTTTGATACATAACTTGTGTGATACATGAACAACTAATTTTAGAAATTTAAATTAATCAAATTTCTTACAACTTTGTCATATTACATAAAATCTCATAAATAATGGGATAGAGATAAATAGATAAACTTTGATACATAACTTGCGTGATACATGAACAACTAATTTTAGAAATTTAAAATAATCAAATTTCTTAATATAAGGTGAAAATCAAGAAATATATCTATGTTTGATAAATTTCATTTTTTACTCTTTAAAATAAAAAATTCATTAATTTTATTAACATCAGACGAAAACATATGTTTCTTGATTATATAATTTGATTGATTTTTTTTTTTACTCTTTAAAATAATAAATTCATTAATTTGATGTATTTAACAAATTAAACACTTAGATACATGTGTATAGTTGCACACATATATACATTCATATGTATCATAAACACATATTAATCTCTTAGATACATAGAAAAAAAATTGATGGACTTTGATCAGATGGGCACAAATACATTTACAATATCATGAACACATACTAACCTCCTAGATGCATACAAATTTTTGAACTATGAAACATGTCCACACAAATACATTGGTTTGTCTAATGAACAATAGAATTACTTCCATGTAATAATTATATGTATCTACTATCTAGTATAAAGTATCAATTTCATATATTATATCCAAAAAAAATATGTATCTAATATCAATTTAATGTATCTAAAAAAAAAAAATTTATCTAGTGCACTCAATATTAATTAGATGTATCTAGAATACATTCCATATAGTAAATCCAAAATGTATGTTAATGTATCTAGTATCAAGTCTCCCTGTTGAAATGAAGAAGAAAAAGAAGAAGAATTTTAAGTTTATAACTAAATTCTCAAGACAAATTTAAAGGGTAAAATACGTAAATTATCTTTATTTTGTAGTAATAATGAGAATAATTACCTAGTATTTCATTTTTACCTCATGTTCATTTGCAGGATGTTGGTTCTCTTTGAATGAAACTAGATATTGTCTTTCTTAAAAATTCTACTCTTTTCTTTTCCTTTGAAGTAAAACAAAGGGGTCTTCTAGACTCTTATTGGTATTTATTAAGGATTCAGAAATCAGGACATAAAGACAGGCTAGGGTCAGATATTTAGGGGTCGTTTAGTAGATTATATAAAAGTAATGCTAAATAGAAGTAATTTAGTAATATCTATATTAGTTATGCTTATATAAATTATAAATATTATTTCTTATGCATTGTCTGAGTTGCAGTATTAAAAATAACATGCATTACATAAAAATATTTATTTACAAAAATATCCTCCACAGTTATGATGGAAAATATGTAAAAAGTATTTTGAGGTAATTGAGTCTTTAACCATGTTAAATTGCTAATGCATGTATTAAATTCCCTTGCATTAGTAATACCTAGTTATGCATAGCATAAAAAAAATGTACCAAAAAAAGTGTATTTTGTTGATACATCTATGATCTACCAAATGACCCCTTAGGGTCTGTTTAACCAATAGATATGAAATCATGATTTTAAATTATAAATATGAAATCATGAGATGCAGTTGAAGTTTTGTTTGGACTTTTTATGTTGTATGTCTTTCATAAACATAAAAGCTTCATAAGTTGTAAAACTATTAAAATTGTCTCAATTCTTTATACAATCCTACCAAGTAAGCAAAAGTTTATAAAATCGCACGATACACTATCACAAAGCTATTCTAAAAAATTGAACATAAGTTGTGGGATACTAGTCTTTAATATAATCCTTCCACATAGTACGAACAATCTCCTCACGTTGAACTTGCATTTCGCGATCAGTTAATATTTTTTCAATTAATGTCACAGTGGTCAATCTTGTCTACTTAATATAACGATGAAAATTTCTTATTTATTAAACGTTGATTTACATGAAGTAATAATATTTGATCAAAAATAATAAATTTGGTCAATATAAATAGTAAAGTAGGAATTGATTTAAAGTAACAATAAATTTTATGTTGGTGATAGTAATCGTTATATGAGATATAAATGGTTTAAAAAGTAATGATGTGAATTTTAAATTTTATTAACAAACGAAATAAATGGTTAGTAAATATAAATGAGAGTTTTTTTACAAAATATAAACTTAAATTTGTGGGTTGATTTTTTTATTTGAAAATTTTCAAATCGTGATTTGAAATTTCCAAATCATGCTTTTTTGGAGAATTTGAGATTTCATCTCCGTGTGAAATTGTATATCCAAACATTGATTTCATTTTATGATTTCATAACGCAATATGAAATCGCATTTCCAAATGCCTACTGATTTTAGCAATACATTTTATCAATTACTCTCATTTATAGCAATACTATGATAAATTCGCAGTATGTATTAAAAGTGAATTATGCAGGTAATATAAATGTATTATAAGTATTTTTAAAATGTATTATGCTTGTTTGATAAGAAATTGACACAATAAATTATAAGTGTATTAAAGTGTGTGATAAATGTATCATCTATCAATAATATTATATATGTTTTATAAATTATTTTTTGAATTATACATTAAAACTGTATTATAAATGTATTATAAGTGTTCAGTGAAACCGAAAATATTATTACTATAAATGGTAGATATTTTCTTAATACAGTGTATTTATGTAAGTTTCCCTTTTTTTTTTAACTTATATTCTAAAAGTTCAGTTTAAATTGAAGAAAGAGATCCTAAAATTGAGAGCCTAAAAGTTTTTTTTGAACTATCCAAGTTTTTAGTTTTTCGCTATATAGATCCACCCCTACTTAGAAAGAAACAAATTTAGAGTATAATATATATGTGTGAGCATAAAGCCAAACTAAATCGATCCTCTCTCAAGCAAAAAATAGTTCTAGTTAAGCAAAAATGAGTTCTAGTTACTCAAATTATTAAAGTAAAAAAGAATCTAGGTGTGGAAAATCAGATGTTCAACTAATTTTCTACTTTACAAGCTGATTTGATTTTTGAAATTACCAAGACCAAGACATTTTGTGGTGATCATGGCAAGGCATTATCTCAATTGTATCCCGATTATATCCTTTATACATAATGTATAATCATTGTATATTTAGTGCATAATTAGTATAGAAAATACATAATAAATATTAAACACATGATATATATGCAATGATGATTGATAGTAGAGGGGCGACAAAGTGTATAATTAATCTTGTGAGTTTTTGGAGTTTTCAATGGTATTAACTATTAAGGCCCGTCCATGATTATGAATGTGAAGTTGGTGATAGAATAGAGAGTCCATTAGTTATTGGAAGCCCATTAGAAATTTTAAGTCTTGTCCATGATTATGAATAGGGGTGTACAAAACCGAACCAAACCGCAAATCGAGTCAAATCGGAAAAAAAACCTGACTAGTTGTTGGTTTGACTTGGTTTGGTATTGGAAAAAAAAACCCGACTATATTTGGGTTGGTTTGGTTTTAACTAAAAAAAATCAACCCGAGACCAAACCAACCCGACATTATATATATAATTTTAAAATTTTATTTTATACATAAAAATATTTACTTTGATATATTTTATAAAAAAATCTTATACTTTTTCATAGTTTTTATCTTTTAATATATTATTTCAAGTTTGAAACTTAGAATTCTGAATGGTTCAATAAAGATTATAGTGCACAGATGTTGGTAATTATAATAAAACTTAAATCAAAATCAAATTAATACTAATGCAAAAAGAAAATCAATTCAAAACTAACAATGACAATAATATTGGATATTTGTTCTTTGATTTTACATTGGTTTAAACAATTAAAATACATAATCTAATTTTAATTCCTTTAATATTTAGTCATGTAACTAATACTTATTAAACTTATTATAGCATGATTTAGTACTTTTAAATTATGATTATTTTCATTATGACTTGTTAATTTGCAAAATTTGTTTTACGCGATTTTATTATTATTATTATTTTTTTGTTGGATATTTTAGTGTCATTAGTCATATCATATTTTGTGTTATTTTCTTAAGAAACACCTTAGATAGATGTATTTTGGTAGGACTAAAGAAATATTTGAAGTACAAGTAAATTATATGTTTGTATGAATACTTTACCGGAAAAACCCAAAAATCCCGAAAATATCCGAAAACCCCGAGTTTTATTAGTTTGGTTTGGTTTATAGATTTTAAAATTCGACACAAATGGTTTGGTTTGATATTTGAAAAACCCGAACTAGCCCGGTCAAGTACACCCCTAATTATGAATGTGAGTAGGTGATAATATCAAAAGCCCATTAGAAATTTTAAGACTTGTCCATGATTATGAATGTGAGTAAGTGATAATGTCGAAATCCCATTAGTTATTGGAAGCCCATTAGAAATTTTAAATCTTTTCCATGATTATGAATGTGAGTAGGTGATAATATCAAAAGCCCATTAGAAATTTTAAGTCTTGTCCATGATTAAGAATGTGAGTAGGTGATAATATCAAAAGCCCATTAGAAATTTTAAGTCTTGTCCATGATTAAGAATGTGAGTAGGTGATAATATCAAAAGCCCATTAGAAATTTTAAGTCTTGTCCATGATTAAGAATGTGAGTAGGTGATAATATCAAAAGCCCATTAGAAATTTTAAGTCTTGTCCATGATTAAGAATGTGAGTAGGTGATAATATCAAAAGCCCATTAGAAATTTTAAGTCTTGTCCATGATTAAGAATGTGAGTAGGTGATAATATCAAAAGCCCATTAGAAATTTTAAGTCTTGTCCATGATTAAGAATGTGAGTAGGTGATAATATCAAAAGCCCATTAGAAATTTTAAGTCTTGTCCATGATTAAGAATGTGAGTAGGTGATAATATCAAAAGCCCATTAGAAATTTTAAGTCTTGTCCATGATTAAGAATGTGAGTAGGTGATAATATCAAAAGCCCATTAGAAATTTTAAGTCTTGTCCATGATTAAGAATGTGAGTAGGTGATAATATCAAAAGCCCATTAGAAATTTTAAGTCTTGTCCATGATTAAGAATGTGAGTAGGTGATAATATCAAAAGCCCATTAGAAATTTTAAGTCTTGTCCATGATTAAGAATGTGAGTAGGTGATAATATCAAAAGCCCATTAGAAATTTTAAGTCTTGTCAATGATTATGAATGTGAGTAGGTGATAATGTCAAAAGCCCATTAGAAATTTTATGTCTTGTCCATGATTATGAATGTGAGTAAGTGATAATATCAAAAGCCCGTTAGTTATTGGAAGCCCATTAGAAATTTTAAGTCTTGTCAATGATTATGAAAGTGAGTATGTGATAATGTCGAAAGCCCATTAGTTATTGGAAGCCCATGAGAACATTTATATCTTGTCCATGATTATGAATGTGAGTAGGTGACAATATCAAAAGTCCATTAGTTATTGAAAGCCCATTAGAAATTTCAAGTCTTGTCCATGATTATGAATGTGAGTAGGTGATAATATCAAAAGTCTATTAGTTATTGGAAGCCCATTAGAAATTTTAAGTCTTGTCAATGATTATGAATGTGAGTAGGTGATAATGTCGAAAGCCCATTAGTTATTGGAAGCTCATTAGAAATTGAGCAATTTTCACATTTAGCAAACACAAAATTCATATTTGTATGCTATAACAAAGTTTGCATAATTGCGCTCCATAGCAAGCATATATATGTATAATTCGTTATCCATATACAAAAAAAAACAGTTGTATAATTCGCTATACATATACAAATAAAGCAGTTGTATAATTCGCTATACATATATAAAAGAAAGCAGTTGTTTACAAAAGATCAATTGTATAATCTGTGTATGTATAAAACGAGAAAGAGAGAAAGGCAAAAGAAAACTGGGCAGAGAAATATTTATATTGTATATTTATAAGTGTATAGGACGAAGATACATGTATTTGCATGTGTATATACAATTTTCTCTCGCTTTTTACAAACAAAATCGCAATTTATACATTTCGTTTCTGTTTGTATAAGCGAGAGAGGCGAGGGTGGCGAGCGAGATTTGGGAGAGTGGCGAGCGAGATTTGGGAGAGGGGAGAGAGGAGAACGAAAATATATGTATATATACAATTTCCTCTCACTTTATACAAACACAAACACATTTTATACCGAAATGTATAAAATGACTAATTGTATACCGAAAATAGCTAATTGTATACCGAATGAGATGACAAAAATGGGATGTTTGCTGCGAATTACAAATAAAATAAACTATGGCTATAACATTTAATTTGAATTAATAGTTTGCTATTATGTACAATTATCCCTTAGAAATTTTATGTCTTGTCCATGATTATGAATGTGAGTAGGTGATAATATCAAGGGAAAATTATATGAAATGCCAAACTATTAATTCAAATTAAATGTTATAGCCATAGTTTATTTTATTTGTAATTCGCAGCAAACATCCCATTTTTGTCATCTCATTCGGTATACAATTAGCTATTTTCGGTATACAATTAGTCATTTTATACATTTCGGTATAAAATGTGTTTGTGTTTGTATAAAGCTAGAGATAAGTGTATATACAAATACAAATACATATAATTTCGTCCTATACACTTATAATTATACAAATATAGATCTTATTATACAAATTACAATGTACAAATGAATTTATACAAAACTGAACATTTTGTATAAAATTGGATGTATCTAGCGAATTATACAAATCAAAAGCTTCATAGCAAACATAAAATTTGTTATGGAGCGCAATCATGCAAACTATAGCTATAACATATAAATATGATTTTTATGTTTGCTATATATGAAAGTTGCTCTAATGTCAAAAGGCCATTAGTTATTGGAAGCCCATTAGAAATTTTATGTCTTGTCCATGATTATGAATGTGAGTAGGTGATAATATCAAAAGCCCTATTAGTTATTGGAAGCCCATTAGAAATTTTAAGTCTTGTCAATAATTATGAATGTGAGTAGGTGATAATGTCGAAAACACATTAGAAATTCTATCTTGTCCATGATTATGAATGTGAGTAGGTGATAGTATCAAGTTATTGGAAGCCCATTAGAAATTTTATGTCTTGTCCATGATTATGAATAGAGGTGTACAAAATCGAATCGAAAACGAATCAAACCGTAAATTGAGTCAACCCAACAAAAAAATCCGATTGGTGGTTTGGTTTGACTTGACTTGGTTTGGTATTGAAAAAAAAACCCGACTATATTTGGGCTGGTTTGATTTTAACTAAAAAACCCAACCCGAGACAAAACCAACCCGATATTATATATATAATTTTAAAATTTTATTTTATACATAAAAATATTTACTTTGATATAATTTTTAAATATTTCTTATACTTTTTCATAATTTTTATCTTTTAATATATTATTTCAAGTTT